>NC_051386.1:65631846-65641846 GCF_015228065.2 Penaeus monodon | reverse complement strand
GAAGAGAAGTGGAGTCACATCTGTGATTTCATCTACAACTCTGCAATGGACTTCTTCGGCAAGAGAGAGAGGCACAACCCGGATTTATTTGAAGCCGGCACAAGAGGGAGCCTTCTGTGAAGTCACTCGCTGCACTCAGGAAGGCCAGGATCGTTCGGCGCTGCGCAAATGACTACTGGCTCAACCTTTGTGAGTATCCAGCTCTCTGCTGACTGCGGCAATATTCGTGGCATATATGAAGGCATGAAGAAGGCCTTCGGCCCAAGCATAAACAAGATCGCGCCCCTGAAATCAACTGCCGGCGACATCATAACAGACCGCAGCAAGCAGATGGAGAGGTGGGTTGAACAATACCAGGAGCTCTACTCAAGAGAGAACGTGGTCACATCAGCTGCCGAGAACACCGCCAGCCTGCATGTCATGGATGAGCTAGATGCTCCACCCTCCGTAGATGAACTGAGCAAGGCCATCGACTCCCTAGCCTGTGGCAAAGCTCCAGGAAAAGGAGGCATCCCACCTGAAGTCATCAAGGTGGGTAAGAAGACTGCTCTCCTTCACCATCTGCATCAGCTGCTGCAGTAGTGCTGGGAAGAAGGAACAGTGCCCCAAGAGATGCGCAACGCCAACATCGTCACTCTATTCAAGAACAAGGGCGACCACAGAGACTGTAACAACTACCGTGGAATATCCCTCCTCAGCATTGTTGGGAAGCCTTCGCCTGTATAGTCCTCAACAGGCTGCAGTTGCTCGCAGAGCGTGGCCCAGTGTGGGTTTAGACAGCTATGACAGATCCAGGAGAAATGCTGCGAACAGAGGCGACCCCTTTACATCGCATTTATTGATCTAACCAAGGCCTTCGACCTCGTTAGCAGGAACGGCCTTTTCACTCTGCTGCAGAAGATTGGATGCCCCCCCAAGCTACTGAGGATGATAACGTCTTTCCATGAAGACATGCAGGGCACCGTATAGTACGATGGTTCCTCCTCGGACCCATTTCCAATCAAGAGCGGGGTGAAACAAGGGTGCATACTCACTCCAACACTCTTCGGAATCTTCTCTTTGCTGCTGTTCTATGCCTTCAGCCACCATAAGGTACTCATACGAGAGATGCTCTTTGCTGATGATGCAGCACTGATGGCACACTCTGAAGAAGCATTGCAGCGACTCATCAACTGCTTCGCGCATGCATGCAGAGAGTTTGGCTTGACCATCAGCCTAAAGAAGACTAACATCCTGGGCCAAGATGTGAGCAGTACCCCAAGCATCACCATTGGTGATTACACCCTCGAGGTCGTCGAGGCCTAGATACTTTACGTATCTAGGCTCCAACATCTCCAGCAACCTCTCCCTGGACGCCGAACTCAACAAGCGCATCGGCAAGGCGGCAACTGCCAGGCTCGCCTGACAAAGAGGGTCTGGAGAATAAGAAGCTGACCACCACCACCAAGATGAAGGTGTACCAGACCAGGTCCAAGACTTGCTGCTATACAGCAGCGAGTTTTGGCCCCCCCAAGTGCAGGCTCAGCACCCTCCATCTGCGCAATCTCAGGAGGATCCTGGGAATCACCTGGCAAGACCGCGTCCCAAACAAGAACGTCATTGATCAAGTAGGCATCCCGAGCATGTTCGTCCTGCTCACCCAGCGTCGGCTCCGGCGGCTTGGCCATGTCAGGAGAATGGACGATGGGAGGATCCTACGCTTCAAGGATGTCTGTAAGCGAGACATGAGGGCAGGTGACATCGACCCAGCAGGCTGGGAGTCAGTGGCTGAAGACCGCAGTAGCTGGAGAAGTGCTGTGAAAGCCTGCACAAAAAAGGAGTGAGGAGAGGAGAGACCAACATAGGGAAGAGAGAAGAGACCGCAGACGACAGAGGGCAGCATCAGTGCCCTCGGAACCTGACGCCACCTACACCTGTGGCAACTGCCGATCCAGGATAGGCCTGTACATTCACAGCAGGCGCTGCAACTCGATAAAAGACTGATCCGAGGCGCAGAACTCCATTGCCTTTGAGACAGACGGATGCCAACAAACAGTCATGACTACACTGCGGCTGTCTGCAACCCTATTTATGTTCGTGTTTTTATTGACGCATTATTTTTCATTACAGTCCTCTTTTATTTCCTTTGTCTTCCTTAACATTCCCCTTCCCACATCAGTGCATCCTTTCCCAACGTTCTACATGATATCATCAACCTTTCCCTTATGGACATTTCTACGGACATATCAACCAGATTCCTACAGAGCAAAACAGATAAAATAAAATCAAACGAAAGAGAAATGGATTTTTTAAAAATGTTATCGTAAATGGACATGCATGTAAGACATGAAAGCAAGCGCTTGGTCTCAATTACCTTGATGCTATTCTTATGGGTTGTCGAGCGGAGAAAGCATTCCAACCTTCAGGAAGAATTGAGTGCAGAAGGGAAACGGTGTTGCACCGGGGACAGTTTCTCATTACACAGTATACATTACATATGCATATATACATATAACAACAAACACGTGTGTGTATGTGTGTGTATTTGTGAGTGTATGTCTATGTGTATGATGAATATAGATGACCTATGTATGTGTATATGAACACATACACACACACATGCACACACACACACACACACACTCACACACACACACATACACGCACACACACACTCAAACAAACAAACAAACACACAAACAAACAAACACACAAACACACGCATGCACAAACGCACACACACACACACAAATATATATATATATATATACATATATATATATATATATATATATATATATATATATATATATATATATATATGAGTGGGTGTTTTATGCTCAGGGTGATGTGAAGCGATACTATGGTAGCCTAGATAGTGTCAAGTGCTTGCATGCCTTCTCTCTTGCCTAGTGCGAAAAAGGAAGCAGCTCTGCATAAGCCTCCCCTGCCAGTTCACAGCCTCTCCGTCATTGAGACTTCTATAGTGCCTCCTCGTGGCCATCCATGAATACTGGGCACCTTACGGTCCTATGCTAAAATGTGGGGGGATCTCAGAGGAGCAGGAGACCCCAGAGGTACGGAACTAGGGCCCACCGGCATGTGGACTCGCCCTGGCTCCGTACCAAACCTGGGGTTAACCTGGCCCAGGGGAGGTGGGCCCTCCTCCCCCCAGATAACTCACCAGTGACATCCAGAATAAATGGATATGCTGGGGGGGAAGGGTGCTATTCCTCCCACCTATCAAGCAAGGCAGGTTGTGGGTCCTGTTGGGAGGGCAAATTTTGGCATGCAGGAGGGGAGTGAGAGTTACTTGTCCCACCTGTGCCCTGGCAGGCACCAAGCCACCATGAGGCTTGTGCGACAAAACCCTAATGAACCCCACAGGTGGTTGGTGGGCCCCACAACCTGCCGACCCCCTTTATTTGGGGCAGCGACTGGGTAAGCGCTTGGAACATCTGGTCCTTTTGGCAGGATAAGAGGTTACTTCTGCTATCAAGGGAATTGGAGTGGTCGGGCCGCAGCGATGGTATCACCTCCCATCTCCAGTCAAATTCATCCTTTGGTATTTGAGGTAACACTGGTTGATGAGCGTATTATGGCATTGAGACTGAAGCATGCTTTTGGCTTCATGTCTCTTGTGGCTGTGTATGCTCCTACTGATGTTTGCAAACACTGGTGTCCGACGCGAAACTCACATCCATGGCAGACAATTGCCACTGGTGAGATATTTGCATTGTTCTGGGCGACTTCAATGCAGTGTCCAACTGTGATCGAGCTGGCTATGAGATGTCTGTTGGCTCCATAGCTGATTCTAGCAGTGAGAACAGCCTCCTTCGACAGAACTTTGCTAGGTCCCAGAGAATGGTGTAGCGATACAGTTACAGTGGCCAAGGAGATCAACCACATTCTTGTTAGTACACGATGGAGGATCCTCCAGAATTGCAGGGTTTACCGGAGTGCTGAGTTCTGTGGCACTGACCATAGACTGGTAGTTTCTACCCTACAGGTCCACTTCAGAACTCGTCCCTCCAGTGGCCACTCTAGGGTGTTTCACGTGGACAGACTGAGGGAAGGGGAGTGTGCCTGTGGGATCACCAGAGCAGTCTTTGATCGATTCACAGAACTTGAAAACCTGACGTATCCAGTTGTTTTGTAGGAGCCCTTCAAGCATGAAACACTCGAAGCAGCGCAGGAGTCCACTGGCATACACCTGAGGACAAGGCAGAATTTCATCTCACTGGAGACATTAGAGGCCACTGAAGCATGTCACATGGCTTGGCTGAATGGCATTCAGTACTTGCATCACTCTTTGGTGCGTAGGGCTTGGACACTGCTGAGGAGGAGCAAGTAACAGTTCATCAGGAATCTTGATGAGGATATTGAAGGCCGTGTCTTGGTAAATAACCTTCACCCTGCCTACCAAAGCCTGAGAAAGCTGAACTCTAAGCCCTCCTTGCAGATGACTGCAGTCTGCTCGGTGGATGAATAGATAATCTCAGATCATGTTAGGGTTTGTAATTTTGAGCAGTTGTACCAGGTAAACCCTCCAAGAGTTGCCTTGGATGCAAGTGGTATCACAATACCTGTGCTGGATCCACCCATCACAGAGGAACCTCCTACCCTAATGGAGGTTAGGATGGCGATTTCCAAGGTGAAGTTTGGGAATGCTGCAGGCATATGTGATATCATAAAGGCTGGGCGTGAATCTATGGTATAGGGCTTGAATGCAGTCTTCACTGCATTCAAGCTAGCAATCTGGTACCATTCCATCTGACATGTTGAGGGGCGTGGAGATTGTTGGGACTGTAGCAACTACCGTGGCATTACACTGCTGAGCATACCAGTTAAAGTTTTTGTCCACATTCTTCTGAATCGAATCTGCGATCACTTATTGAGGCACCAGAGACTGGAGCAGTTTGGATTCACTCCTGGCAAGTCCACAAAACAGCATATCCTAGCACTTTGAGTAATTGTGGAACGCCATTGAGAGTTGAGTCGTGGCCTGTTTGCAGCCTACATCAACCTCAAGAAGGCATTTGACTCGGTGCATCAAGAATCGCTATGGGAGATTCTGAGACTCAGGGGAATTCTGACACAGATTATTTGCCTAATGGCACAATCCCTTTTCAACACCTGCATGGACTGGATAATGGGCAGACCTACTACTCAAAGTCAATGTGGAGCAACAATGAGCAATATCAAGGTCCTAGACCTTGACTTTGCCGATGATGTTGCTATCCTATCTGAGTCCATGGAGTCACCTGTTCAGTCAATCCATGCTTGCGGTGAGGACATTGAAGTAACAGAGCTTTGCATACCTTGGTAGCATAACACATATGTCTGGTTTGTCTGACGAAGAAGTCAGTAGATGGATTGGTCTGGCAGCAGGAACCATGAACAAAATCAGCAAGAGCATTTGGAGATGTTGGTACCTTTACAGAAGGACCAAGCTATGTGCCTTCAAGGCCTTGATACTGCCAGTTTTGCTCTATGGAGGCGAAACCTGGATGCTATCTACTGCTTTGGAGTCTCATCTTGATGCCATTTGTAACAAGTCTCTTCGCCAGATAATGGAGTACAGCTGGCAGAACCATGTGTCCAACCAATGGCTGCACTGAGAGACTGGCAGGGAACCTGTTATTTGCCTAATCTGGGATTGCCAACTCAGGCTAAATGAGCACCAAGATGTTTTCCTGTGGATGACCATGCCCATCAGGTTGTCTCTGCGAGACAATCCTGGGTGTAGAAGGCCTGTGGGAAGACCTAGGAGGTCATGGCTTGGGCAGCCCGACAAGACCTGTTGCAAGGAATTAGAGATGGGCCAATGACCTGCCCAAAGACTCGCCATGAGGGACCCTCATGGCTAGAAACGAAGGGTGGATGCAGCCATGCGCCCCCGTCGGTGTTAG
The DNA here is from genome assembly GCF_015228065.2 of Penaeus monodon. Classification (NCBI taxonomy): domain Eukaryota; kingdom Metazoa; phylum Arthropoda; class Malacostraca; order Decapoda; family Penaeidae; genus Penaeus; species Penaeus monodon. The sequence goes on along the minus strand of NC_051386.1, from coordinate 65,635,955 downwards.
TCCCTTGATGATGATGTAGATATATAAATACATATATATGTATGTATATATATATATTTGTACACACACAAACATACACATACACAGCTCTCAGATTGGTCATATGCCTTCGATGACCCCCCCCTAGCCGACAAAGGTGACCAATGGGGTTTCTTGCCCATACATTGACCTAGGCCACGCCCACAGCGCTCATGACCTCTGGCCTCAGCCTTGACCCAAGCGGACACTCTACCTCGAGTCTCGGCCCCACTCGCCCGCGGCCTCCCGGGGGCTACCCCGGTCTCTCCTGTACAAGCCGGCCAATTCAACCTCGGTCCACGCTACATTACCAAGAATCTCCCATCAATAAATATATGCAACAGACCGTGCGTTTTACAAGTCCCTCACAGATGGTGCCAGCTGAGGATGTTGCTTCTTTCAAGCTTGGGACACGAACGATGCCTCCGACCAGCACTCCCTCCAAAAACAAAACTGTAAGTATGCCATGGGCAATTTCTTTTCCTTTCTTTTTTCTTCCTATGTGTGCATGCCGTTATGTTTTCAACAAGTGAAGTGATTTTTTTTCTAAACATCCGGACAAGTGTCCGTGCTAGTGCATTTATTTCCTCTATCCTCTACCATGTTTCTGCGAATTTCCTTTTGATGGTAGATTATCTTATTTTTTTCTTAGTGAGAGTAATTTTCTTAGGCGTGTTTTTTCCCTTTAATTCTAATCGATCATGCTAAGCAAAAGCATAGATTTATTTAATCTTTTTTTATGAGGGTATTTTTGTGTTTGCAGTCTTTTTTTTCATATGTTCATATTTTCTCGAATATCTATGCATGCTAACTGTTGCCATATTCTAGGCATAATTTATCATTAACTTTATCCACCATTGCGTTAGCCGATGCCGTATTGGCGGTAATTTTGTAATTTCTTGTAATTCAGTGCATTTTTTTAGGCTCGGGTTAATAATGCATTAATGGGGTTATCTTTGAAATATTTAAAATTTATTTGAATTATCCACAAACGAAACATTTTTTCTTTCTCCAAACCTCCCCACCTATCCTTGTTCCTAACTTTCCCCCTTTCCTTAAACCCCCTCCTTCCACATTTCCCCTCCCTCTCTACCTATTTTCAATATATCTATGAAGGTCACTTGCGTTAATATTCTAGTGTCGTGATATTTGTTTCAATGTTATTTTCAATTAAATAAATTATTGAATATACGTGAGTAAGTGTAGTTCTCGTTTGATTTCACACTTGCCTTCCACGACCGAATTTTGACCGCGTGTGACCTGTCTAATGACTCTTTCTAACTGTGCAAATCCCGAAGTCAATTATCCGTTCGTTATCTTGTCTTGGTGTTACATTTCGAACATTTGAGATCTCTTTTTCTTGTACTTGTCGTATATATATTTATGCAAACGACATGTTTTCCATATTCATAAAAAAAATAAGTAAGTTTTATGTGTATAAATGTTTTACTCGTTTATTTTAATTATTGTTCACTTAACATTTAGTACCCCAGGTCAATTCAGGTCAGGTCATGTCAAGTGATGACATTTTCTCCCCTCCTTTGACCTGTGTGTGAAATGCCTCATTCAACCATTTTCTTCTATTTTTTTCGTATTTCAAGTTTATTTCATTTTTCATTATTGTTTTTCTTCAAATAATTTGGAATTTTGATAACGAATTATCAATTTCCTCTTCGTTATCGACATATTTTTTTCATATTGTACAATTTATTTATACTGATATACATTTATGTATAACCATTTAGTTATTCTTACTTGGATTATTAATGTGATACTTATGATAACTGTTTCGGTTATTTATTTTTTCGATGACAATGTTTTTCGTTTTCACACATTTTTTTTTATTACTAGCTTCTGCTAATTATCGGATATGAACCTGAATTCGATCTCACTCAGGTAAAATCGGTCACTCTGATCTGCCCACGATTAGAAATATATTGTTAGAGATTATTACATTATATCAGCTACTACGATTTCATATTGTTCGTGATTTTTGATATCATTATTCATCAATTCATGTGAAATTGCCTCGTCGTCCTAACGATTTTCTTCCATTTCTCTCACGACAATCGTTAGGATGCTGACTGATTTTCATATGCCGTTAATTATTCTGTATAGCGAACGTCATTTCATCGTTATTACGTGGTCCTTGGTGACGATCCAAGGACAGGTTTCTGGACATGTAATTAGTTTTTAAGTTTTTACGTGGGCATAGCGCTGGCATTTCCCAATGGGATGGGATGCCCAATTTACGTATTATTTTTGCAACGTATGAGCTCGTCCCGGCAGTACCCTCTTCAACCTGAAAATATGGTTGGGTACTGGCCGTTGCTCTGCAAGCTTTGTCTGTTCCATGACAGACTTGTCACCATTTCATACATTTCACATACTGTTGCAGTATCATTTCTGTGACTTCGAACAGTAGTTCATATAACGTTGCAATTGCCGTAGAGTAATAATTGTATTACCATATTTATGAATGTTGTTTTTGTGAAGTTATATCGGTATTTATTTTCCTTGACCTCTAAATGTTTTCCACTTCGTTTACATACACCATCCCCATCCTCGCCTCGCCCTTTACTTATCAATTCCACCTCGCACGGCATTCTATTTCTTTATCTATCTGCTATGATTCTATACTTACTCTACCACTGTTATATTTTCTACTCCTGTGCTATACTCTGGCTTATTCACTTTATAACTCTAACTTATTTACTCACTAATCTCGTCTATTTACCCATCACTTCAGTTATGCAACTTCATACATCGTATCTGTATAAATCACGTTAATTACACAAGAATTTCATGCGTATAGTCTTGCGCCAATCTTGTATTCTTGCCTTGCATTACGTGTTGTTATTAAGTGTTTTTAAGTGCCGTATGTTGTTATTAAGTGTTTGTGATGTAATGAGTCAATCCCAATCCCAATTATTGCATAAATATTATGCATAATTAAATTTTATTGAAAATATTAACCTTCCTAAGGAAACTAATAAGACATTCTATGTCACAATCCTCCCCCAATACATTTTTCTGTGTATATGGGGGAGACAAGTATGTACATCTTTTGTCTGAGAATGTTGCACATCTTTCCATTACATGTGCGATCGTTAATGGCACAATATGCTTGATGTTTAGCCATCATCGACCCATGAGTCATTTTTGTTTGCCCAATTCTGTCTTGTTAATGCAACTTCCACTTTTCGGTTGGGATGGATGCTAGTCACCCAACTCCCAAGGTCATCTCTAATCTCTCGCAATTTGTTTCTGGAGGTATGCCTCCATTGTTCCCTCCATTTATCACGAAGACAGCTCCTGATGCTGGGTTTCAGGTCGGTGTGTGGGAGAGGAAAACGAGCCTCACAAGGCTGAGCGGCAGCTGTCTTGGCCTTCTGATCAGCTCGCTCATTCCCACTGATACCAACTTGCGCTGGCACCCAACACAGAGTTATCTTTTTACGTGTTGACATCAGTGCAAAACAATCTTGAACCTCCCCCACTACTGGATGTGATGAGTTTAAGCTCTTGATTGTTTGCAAGGCACTACGAGAGTCGCAATATATCACAATAGAATGGTTCGTAAGATCTCTAGTCATCTTAACTGCTGCAAGAATGGCATATAACTCTGCAGTGAAGATCGAGGCTGCTAGAGAAAGCCAGATTCAGTCTTCCTTCTGCTCACTGCTGCAATGCCCACACCATTTTCAGATTTCGAACCATCTCTATATATTGCATCTGATCCTTGGTACTTGGAAATGTACTGAAGATATCTCTGTCTGACTTCTGCTTTGGATCTCTCCCCTTTCCCAATGCCGACCAAATCCAGCTCGACTTGATTAGTCCAAGGGGGGAATTGGGGAATTCTAACAGCCAGAACCTTAGTGAGACTTAAATTAAGATCTTCCACATGATTCCTCATTCTCCAACCATAGGATCAGCTGTCCTCAAGGGGGTTAAAAAACAATCTGGATGTAGGAGATCCTGGAATCCTTTGTAGTCTCGTGTAGTGAATCAGGTTCATGTAGTCCCAGTGTAATGAAAGAGGTGGTTCTCCACTGGCAGCATGGGACTCCACAGGTGAAGACCTGAAA
>NC_051386.1:65608341-65626746 GCF_015228065.2 Penaeus monodon | reverse complement strand
TAAAATTTTAATATATATATATATATAATGTATATATATATAAAATATTATATATGTAATATAATATATATAGTATATATATATGATATATTATATATATACATAGTATATATATATATATATATATATATATATATATAATATATATATATATATATATATATATTATATATACATATATATATATATATATATATATATATATAGATATATATATATATATATATATATATATATATATATATATATATATATATATATATATATAAATATATATATAATGTGTGTGTGCGTGTATGCATCATTATTACCATAATCATTACTATTACTATAACCATTACAATCGTTACCATTATCATCATCATCATTTTTACTATAACTGTTAATTTCACTATTATTGTTTTAGTATTATTATTACAACTATTATCATTTATGTCATTATCATAACTATAACCATTATTATTATTATCATCATTCCCATAACTATTATCACTTTTATCGTTATTATTATTATTGCTATTATCGTTATTATAATGATTATTGTTATGATTATGATTACGATTAGGATTATGTTGATGAAGATGATGGTAAGGAAGAGGACTGTTGATGATTATGATGATGATTAATATTTTCGTTATTACTATTACTATTATCAGAAGTTTCATTATTATTATTATTATTATTATTATTATTATTATTATCATTATTATTATTATTGTTATTATTGTTATTATTATCATTAATATTACTATTAATATTTTTATTATTATCAATATTATTATTATTATCATGCTTACTACTATTACTACATTATCATTACTATCATTATCGTCTTCATTTTTTTTTGTTGCTATTCTTTTATTGTTCCCTTTTTTATTATTTTAGGTAGTATCAATGTTATTACATCTATCCACATCGTGTTCCTTTTAAAAGAATTACACAAACTTTCCCAGTTTTAAAACCTAATAGTTTCTAATTTACGCGGATAATGAGCACATAAAGTAAGACATTATATGTCTGCATTACAGCATTACTGTGAGATGATGGACGGAAGAAACACCCCCGCGGAATGATAACTACAGAACTAAAAACAAGCCGATATAATCAGTTTAAACCGTTGTTAAACCATTCTGTTGGGTAACATACCTGCTGGCAAAACAGACCCTGATGGTGGCGAGTGAAAACTGGAAAGAATCTGCCATCGAAGATTTAGAAAAATATCTGTGTAACGATTGATACATGGGTAATATGATGCCTTTATGCGAATAACGGATCTTTTCTTGTGTGTTCAGTACCAGTATGAAAAAAGATAATTAGTACTCCTTATGAAGATCTCCTAACAGTAAGATTAGGGAAATACATTACATTATGCTTCCAGCCACAGGAATCCCTCGGGTGAGTCTCCAGGCAGGCCCAGGCCCATCTCAAATTTCCCTTTGCGACAGGTCACGTCGAGTGCCCAAGCTATGACCTCCGGGGTCGTCCCACAGGCTTCCCCCACCCATGGTTGTATCGAAAAGAGACAATCTGATGGGCAGGGTGTCCCCAGGGAAAAGAGCTAGTGCCCATATAGCCTGAGTTGGTGATCCCAGATTATGCAAGTAACAGGTCCCCTGCCAGTCTCATTGTGTAACTACCGGTTACCCCATAATCCAGCAAGGACTTGTTTCAAAAGACATCAAGACGAGACTCTAAGACACTGGGTAGCGTCCAGGTTCGTTTCCCTAGAGCAAAACTGGCAGTATCAAGGCCTTGAAGACATACAGCTTTGGGCCTCGCATAGGTATCGACATCTCAATTTACACGGATTGAGTTTATGGGTCCTGTTGCCCGACCAATCCATCTATTGACTTATTGGTCTGACAACCCAGATATATAGACTACACTACAAAAAGGGATGCAAAACCCCTCTGTAACCTCAACGTCCTCGCCGCAAGCATGGATCGACTGAGTGGGTTCCCCTAACAGGCTCCCAGAGAATTAACAGGGAAGATGTTCGACAGACACCCACCACACTTTAAACCACTTTTAGTACCAGTATAAAGGCTTGCTATTAGGCCAATAATCTGCATTGGAATTCCCCTGAGTCTCAGGATCTCCCATAGCGATTCCCGATGCACCGAGTCAAACGTCTTCTTGAGGTCGATGTAGGTTGCAAGTAACCCACAACCAAACTCTCGACAGCGTTCTACAATTACTCGAAGCGCCAGTATTCGGTCTATTGTAGACTTGCCAGGAGTAAATCCAGACTGCTCCGGTCTCTGATGCCTCAGTAGGTGGTTGTGGATTCCTTTCAGAAGAATGTTGGCGAGAACATTGCCTGGTATGCTGAGCATTGTAATGCTGCGGTAGTTGCTACAGTCCCAACGATCCCCTTTCCCTTCAGGAGGGATGACCACACCCTCGCAGGTCAGGGGGAATGGTCCAATTGCCGATGGGGCCCCCGAGCTATGGTTCACCCACCTTAGCATTCCCGGATATTGCATATGCTGCAGCTTTCCCAGTCTCACTGAAGTCGCCATTAACTTCATTAGGGTAGGAGGTTCCTCTGATGGGTGGGTCGCACAGTATTGTGCCGCTTGCATCCAAGCTACTGTGGAGGGTCTACCGGTAAACTCAAATCTTGAGGAGGGCTTAGAGTTCAACTTCTAGGCTTGGTAGCAGGGAGGTCGTTTCCAAGAAAGGCTTCATCCTCGCAATCCTGATAAACTGTTCCTGTCCCTTCTCGAGGCCGAGCCCTACGCACAGGATTGTGTTATTTAAAATTATATGCTGTCAACAGCTAACGGTCATTAGCGGCGAAGCTTGTTAATAGTAATATTGAATATTAAAACTTCTATCAACAAAATCTATCAAAAATATCTTACAATAACATTAAATATTTAAAATCAAGCATAAATATATGCTGTAGTGTATACGATATGATTTACTATGCATGATAGATTTATTGAAAACATATTCCTAGGGAAACTAATAAGACCCCTATATCAAATCTCCCATACATTTTCAGTTATGGGAGAGACAAGTAAAACGCTTTGTCCTGGGGAATGTTGCACATCTTTCCACTACTTATGGGATCGTTAATGGCTCTTGGCTTTCCCTCACAAAGTGTTTGACTTTAACCATCATCGGCCAGATCAGCTGTGTGCCTGATTTCTTGTCTTGTTAATGGCAACTTCCACTTTTCGGTTGGGGATGGATGCTAGTCACCCAACTGTTAAGGTCTAATCTCTTGCAGTTTGTTTTGAGGTATGCCTCCATTGTCCTTCCATTACCACAAACAACTCCTGATGCTGGGTTTCAAGTCGTGTTTGGAGAGGAAAACAAAGCATCACAAGGTGAAAGGCGCTGCCTTGGCCTTCTATTAGCTCGCTCATTTCCACTGATACCAACATGTGTGGCACCAACACAGTATCTTTTTACATGTTGACAAGTCCCAAGCCTTCTTGAACCCCCCACTATGATGTGATGAGTTTAGCTCTTGATTGTTTGCAAGCACTCAGGTCGCAATATACCCACAATAGAATGGTTCCTAAGATCTCTAGTCATCTTAATGCTGCAAGGGGGGAATGTAACTCTGCAGTGAAGATCAAGGCTGCTAGAGAAGACTGCCAGATGCAGTTTTTCCTTCTGCTCACTGGCAAAGCCACACCATTTTCCCAGACCTTTGAACCATCTGTATACTTGCTCTGAAAATGGTACTTAGAAATGTGCTGAAGAATCTCTCTCGACTTCTCTTCAGATCTCTCCCAATTCCCAATCCGACCAAATCAGCTCAACGATAGCCCAAGGGGGAATTGGGGAATTCCAACCAGCCAACCTTGGGAGACTTAAATTTGATCCTTCCACAAGATTCCTCTTTCCCTACCATGGGAATTGAAATGCTGCCGGGGTCTTATTTGGGAAAATTTAAACCCTGATATGTTGCCACTGTACACCTGATTATTGTCAGCCTGTATGTGTCCTTGCACTCCTGTAAGCTTCCTCGTGAGAGTAAAGGTAAAGTCATCACATACGATTACATGAGACAGCACTTGGAACAACCTTTACCAAGTCATTTATGCAATGGCAAATGGAGTCACTTAAGACACTCCTTTGTGGGACCCCTTCAGTTTGATCTTCAGGTTTAGAGAAATGTTTCCCACTCGAAACCCTTAAATTCTTTAGCAAGGAAGCTTTGTATGAAGGTAGGTAATGCTCCTCTTAAACCAATGTCATACAGCTTTAAGAGTATGCCATGCTTCCAAGTGGTATCGTAAGCCATTTCTAGGTCAAAGAAGACTTCTAACATGTGACGTCGCTGTGCGAAGGAATTCTGTATAGCAGTTTCCATCCTTACAAGTACATCTGTGGTCGATCTCAATTTTCTAAACCCATATTGATATGGGTTCAGCACGTTTTCATTTTCTAGCAGCCATGTCAACCTGAAATTTACCATTTTCTCCATCAGATTGCAGATGCAGCTGGTGAGAGAAATTAGTCTGTAATTTCCTGGTGTGGAAGCATCCTTACCAGGTTTAGTGACAGCAATGATTATAACCTTTTTCCCATGTGGATGGCATTGTCCCCTCCCGATAGATCCTATTGAATAGGTTCAACAGGAACTTCGGGGAGTTCTCTGGTAAGTGAGATATCATTTGATATGGAATATAATCACTTCCTGGGGCAGTTTTATGGCAGAGCTGCAAAGCAGAGTCCATCTCCTTGTGTAAAAATGGCAAGTTGTATGGAAATTCTGCTGCATTCCTACTGAAGAACGACACTGGGTGTCGTTACTGCTCAGCCCGAAGAGTGGAGAATCGGGCAGTGTAAGATGCTCCAGAGGAGATCTCTGCCATGGATTTAGCTAGCTCATTAGCAACATCTTTTTTGTCTGTGATGATTATGCCATCTATCTTCAAAGCAGGTGGTGACAGTGATGTGCTCTTTCCAGCAATCTTACGCACCTTATCCCATACTCATGCTAAGGGGGCCCAAGAGTTAATTGAAGAGACATACTGTCTCCACAATGTCTGTCTAGCCTCCTTTAGCACTTGCCTGGCCTTGGCTTGGGTCTTTCAGTAATGGATCAAGGATACATCGCTGGGGCGTCATTTCAACTGCCTTAATACAGCTTTTCTTGCTCTGACAGCTTGTTGGCATTCATCAAACCACCATGGTACCAGAGGTCAACGGTACTGCCCGCTACTTTTGGGAATGGATGCTTCTGCTGCAAGTTGAATTCGTGATGTGAAGTGATTAACAGCATCTTTAACAGACTGGAAATCATTCACAGATCCTTGAAGTACTGCAGTTGATCTAAAAAATATTCCAGTCCGCATGTTCAAGTCGCCATCTCTGCACTCCATTGGCTGGAATACCATTCACCTCCTCCAAAAGTGTTGGAAAGTGGTCGCTTCCATGTACGTTTCCATGACTTGCCAAGTGAAATTCATCTGAATCAGGTGAGACAATTGACAGGTCTATATTGGAGAATGTCCCAGTTTGAATTTGGAAATGTGTGGGAGTGTCACTGTTCAGTAAAACTGCATCTACTCTTAAGAACAAGGACTCCAAGGCCCTTCCTCGAGGGTTGCAAAGAAGTGTCTCCCCCGAGGTGATGCCCACCATTGAAATCTCCCAAGAGTAGAAATGGGGTGTGGCAACTGCCCAAATACATCCCTTTCCCAAATCATCTATGTTGAGATTATGTGGAGGAAGGTAGATGGATGCAACAGTATAAGGTCGTGTCAAGCCTATTCTCACAGCCTTCACCTGCAGTGTTGTCTGCAGGTGGATGGCCTGGAAGGGATTATCTTGACATACCAGTACTGCTACTTCTCCATGAGATCCATTATCGAAAGTCCCATAATTGGCTTGAATTTGGAATTCTCTCAGGGAAATTGGATGATTTTCCCTGGTCATAATCTCTTGTAAGCATACATAAACTGGGTTACATGAAGCTATCAGATGTTGCTGTTCTTCTCATTTTGCATGAATTCCCTGACAGTTCCATTGGATTAGGGTATCCAGTTCTCCATGCTACTTCATAAGGTGTTTGGCAGCACCTGTGGTCAAGGTTTGCCCACACCTTTAAGCTGTCCCTTTCCAGGATCTTGGGAGAATCTTTTGAGGGGATGTTTACCCGTGGAACTAGTTTCACAGGCTTCCTTTTGACATGCTCAGGATTTCTTTGAATAGGCAAAGGACAGACCTGAGCCTTTGCATCAGGGGCGTTCTGCCTAGCAGCGGAGGCCCCTGTGGATGTGGATGTGGTGGCAGCTGGAGCTGTCACCGTTGAGGACTCTGGAGCCTTGCCTGATGGCTCCAAAGACCTTACTTTGGGAGGAGGAGTCTCCTCAATAGACGCCTCACTCCTACACCGTTTTTGGAGGAATTCACCATAGGCAGTTTCAGCAATTGGGGACTGGGGTTTAAAGTAAGTGGCAGAGTGTGTGGTGTAAGAAGCACCGGAGGGCAAGGTGTGGTGGGAAGGAGGAAGGGCTAGAACAGTAGCTAAGGATTTACCTGGCTGTGCAAACAGCACATGGGCACGTTGCTTTGCCTCTGGAAAACTTTCTCTTTTCTCCTTATTACCAATACTTCTTTTTCAAATTTGTACCTTTTACATTGCTTTGAAGAAGCTTCATGAGCTTCTTTGCAGTGGTAACAGCAAATTATACCTGGACAGTTGTCATCTCTTTGATGACCTATTGTACCACACTTTACACATACTCTGGTTGTCCATTTTTCCTTTTAAAACGGCAAGAGTAGGCTCCATGCCCATAACCCTAGCAGTGGAAGCACCGCATAGGGTAGAGCACATATGGCTTTACCTTGAGGTGGTACATGCCAACTTAACTGATTCTGGAAGGACTAACTTGTTAAAAGTTAGAAGGAGAGCTGGTGTTGACTGTTCCAAACCATCAACTTTCTTCTTAAAACGTTTACTGCCACTACATTAATATTCTCTAGTTCCTCTAACAGTTTCTCCTCAGAATACCTCATCAGGTTTCAGGAAAAGAATTCCCTTACGGTGATTGAGGGTTTTGTGAGGAGAACATAAAACTTGAGCCCCAGTGATGTTGCATATCGCATGCAGATGGTCACTCTCGTCTGGTGACGAAACCTCAATTATTAGGCTACCATCTCACTGTGGGGTGATGCGAGGATCATGTTGACACACCTCAACTATTTTCCGATGTATGTCAAAAATTCTTCATTTCCTCACCCCCACCATGGAGTCCAACGAGAGGAAGTTATAGTTGGGCTCAAAATCTCCCAACAGCCACAGGGGTAATGAGGAAATATACGCAGCCACTATTACAGTACTGATGGCAATCGCAGGACCTATGCGCTACCGGACTGAACAGTGCCTGCTTGACCCTAGCCATATTTGACCAGCCGATTGATTTGACCGGGCCTTGATCAAGCCACCTGTTCTAACCAGAATAAAGGACCAAAGAGGTGTGTCGCTAGCTGCAGGGCACATCGCTCAACCTCCAGGACTCCTGTCTCCTGGTAATACAGGATGCCACGCACGGCAAACACATGTGGAAGAGTTCTCCTTGGTCCAAGATGGAATGAACCAGGGGTGGGTGCACCATCCCCTCTATAGGCCCCCTTGGTGGGACCAGGAAGCCATTTTGTCTCATCCCTCACTGGTGACTCCTCCAGTATGGGTAGCCCTCTGGTCCGGCTCACCAGATCATTGGGACCTCAAGCCCCCACACCGGGGCAAGGGGCTTCCGTTAGGGGGGTACACACCATCGAGCGACGCAAGACTTGATAACCATTCAACCGAGCCATGCGACATGCTTCAGTGGCCTCTGTCGTCTCCAGGGAGATGGAATTCTGCCTGTACGCCAATCATCATCATTATCATTATCATCATCATTATTGTTATTATTACTATTAGCAATATCTTTATTATAATTTTTGTTATTATATAATCAACACAATTATCATTGCTACTATTATTATTGATGATGATGATACTGCTGCTGCTGCTGCTCCTGATGATGATGATGATGATGATGATGATGATGATGATGATGATGATGATGATGATGATGTTAATAGCTATAATATATATTAGAAAATTGTAATGGTAAAAAATAGTAATGATAATCATGGTAATGATTATTATTATTATTAATAGTATCATCATCATGACTGTCATTATCACTATCATCATCATTGTTTTCATTATGGCTATTATTATTATTATTATTATTGTTATCATTAATATTCATCATTACATACATTAAGTGCAGTGGTAGTGGTCTCGTCTCTGCAATTTCGTTGACCTTAGTTCAAGACCCGCTCCTTCAGTAGGCGATAAACCCATTATTATTATCATTATCACTATTATTAATATTTACATCATCGTTATTTAGCTTCGGCTAGAAGTAGATGGAACAATAAAATATTTTTTTATTGAAATATAACATCTTACGGCTACTAGTGCTAGAAATCTGGTACTTAATATAATTTTATGACTGCTATCTCATTACGTACATCATATCGTGAAATGCAAATACATTTAGTGTTAAGAAAGGAGCTATACCCTTGAATACGGAATATTCAGCTGACAATAACAATGGCTATTAAACAAATTATATAAATATCAATCCAAAAAATAACTATTTGTGAGAAAAGTAATTTGCCGAAGATTTTGTCTGCACAGAAAACAAATTAAAAAATAAACTAAATTAGATTAAGTTCCCTTGTGTTTAATTCGTTTGAAAAAAATGAGAATTAGAAGTTTTTCCCCTAACCACTCCGCCAGGGATGTATAGCTTGTTTACAAACCAACACACACAAAACACACACACACACACACACACCACACACACACACACACACACCACACACACACACACACACACACACACAACACACACACACACACACACACACACACACACACACACACACACACACACACACACCACACGCACGAACAGATATGTATGTGTATATATATAAATATATATATATATATACACATATATATATAATATATATATATATATATTATATATATATATATATGTAGATGGTTATGGACACTGGCCCTCCTCTCACATACGTACATGAGGGTGTAAACAGGAAGTAGGTTAATGAGAACCGGAAACCGCAATCGATTTATGTAACCAATGACCGTAACCGCAAGTAAATTAACGTAATCAATGACCGTAACCGGAATCATTAATCATAGTTAATGATGTTTAGCATGGACACCAGACTACCTTAGGGTCGTTCATGGCGCATCATAGCAAAAAGTAGGCAAATTAAAGGATTATCAAAATCAATGATCGGAACTGGAAATCATTAACTGACTCAAATGATATCTAACAGGGTGTCCCTCCCCTCCTCTCCAATACAGGCGACTGGACAGAACGCCTCACCTTACGCATTACAACAGGTTAATGACCGCGGAAAGTGATTAACGCAATCAATGACCGTAACCAGAATCATAGTTACTGATGTCTAACACACACGAATGATCGACCCTCTAATGAATGAGGCAATCATAATCCAACCCAATGCCAGGTGTCACAGTTGGCCCCACCACCACCACCCTTTTCCATACCCTCCCACCCCATCCACAATATTCATCATGCTTAAACTTGTACCTGGATCGAGAATTGCCCCTTTTTACAGACGAATGATCATCCCTCCAAATTAATCATAATCCATAAATGTCCCTCTAATGATGTCTAATATACCCCACCTAAAGGGTTCCTCTCCCCCTCCCCTCCTCCTCTAAAAAACCAAACCCTCCTTCCCTTCCTACCGCCCCTGCCCCACATCCTCCATCCCCAAAGAAATAATAGTAAGAAAAAGAAGCAAACAAACAAAATCACAATCCTCTTAAGGAATAATACAGCCCTGCACTGAAGTGCGAGTGATCCCCCCTCCAAATGAATGATGCAATCATAATCCAACCCAATGCCGGGTGTCACAGATGGCCCATCTCCATCATCACCCTTCCTCCCCTCCACACCCGCCCCCGCAATTTTCCCATCGTGTTTGAACTTGTACCTGGATCGAGAATGCCCCTGTTAAGACGAGTTGACCACCCCTCCTAATGAATGAAACTGTCATAATCAATAACCCTAACGCCCTCCCCCCGTCCCCCCCCATCAGGTCGGTCACACAACAGGTCTGCTTATGACCAATAATTCCCTTTTCTTTCCCTCGCCGTGACAGGATAAGAATACAATTAACTGAAAGGATTATAAAACTCTTACAATTATACTTATTTTTCTATTTCCATAACACACATATTTGCGTCAACCCCGTATATGGTGTAGGCGATGTGGAAGAAGAACTAATGCTTGCACAATTGTCTCTAATGTCACCCCCACCCCTCCTCTCCTCTCCAAACCCTATTCTGTTTTTGCTAAGAGAATATATATCGGGTTTTCTATTCTGTGTTTGCTAACGATTTCTTACTATTGGTGAATGATGAGAATATATTGGATAGATCATCTTCACCGGTGGCAGTTTTTGGATGTTTGATAAGGCATGTGTCAGGACCATCTATGTAGCGATAAGTTGAGCTGTCTGGAAAAAATTTTTTTTGTCTCGATCGTATCCTCCTCTTAAATGACAGTCTGTCACCAGTGGATTACGGAACTTAACCGTTTCTTCATTGCGGTGATATCTCCAGGTGGCGAGATTTATTTTTGTAGTGTAGGTGGGTTTCTCCATTGAATATGTTCTTTTCTTCCTGGCTTTATTTTCACTCACTGTTCACTCACCAAACGACTAAACAGGGCTTTAAATACCATTGGCGGCAATATTTCCATGCTGGCAACTATTTTATTCTGGGCGGGCAGGAGGTAGGCGGTTGGGAGCGGTAGGGGCCTCATCTTTTAACATGTTAAAACTAGCCGTTCTTCCATCCCAGAGACATCTTCATAATAAAAATGTAGTTTATTGAAAAGGATCATGAAATTCTTGTTGTACTTTATTAGGACTCTCAAGCTTACACAAAACATAAGTCCTAAGGGTGATAACAAAAATAACAGGCTTAAATTTTCTGTGTAAATGTAAATGCGTAACCAATATTTCATACCTTTGCACGTTTCATACTTATAAAACTAAAAGGTTAATTACATAATAGATTGAAAAGACGCTGGTTTTATTCTATTTAGAGAGCATTAATAGGGCTTTCAAGGTATCTACACCAGGTCAAAGACGGGTTTCCCCCTCGTATTTACGCCTGAACACCTAATTATCTACCAACTAGCATCACTACTTGCCCATTTGTATAACTATTGTTTGAACTTGTAACTGACTTGACAAATGACCGTGTTACAGGACGAGTGATCCCCCCTCATAACCAATAACAAAATATCCGCACAAGGGAAAGAACCCAACCGCAGGACGGATAGAAGTCAGGCAGAAATGCCCAAAAATTCAAGGTTGACCCGAGAACAGGTGATCCTTCCTTCCCTTCCTACCGCCCCTGTCCCACATTCCTCCATACTTCATTACAAACCAATAATAGTAAGAAAAAGAAGCAAACAAACAAATCACCAGTCACGAGTCCTGCTTAACGAGATAATACAGCTCTGCATTGAAGTGTTACAGGTGAGTGATCACACCTATAGCTAATGAGCGTGACATGATCAATATGATAGCCCGATGTCAGTTGTTGCTGACGACCCACCTTATCATCATCCCCCTCCCCCATATGCCTTTATGCACTCAATATGCCTTTATCATGACTCTCAAGCTTACACAAACACACGTCCTAAGAGGCGATAACACAAATAACAGGCTTAAAGTTTCTGTGTAAATGTAAATGCGATAACCATTATTTCATACTTTGCACGTTTCATACTTATAAAACTAACAGGTTATTTACCTAATAGACTGAAAAGACGGCTGGTCTGATCATTCAGAGAGCCTGAATAGTGTTTTCAAGGTATCTTTCACCAGGTCAAAGACGGGTTTCCCCTCATATTTACGCCTGAACACCTAATTTATCTACCAACTAGCGTCACCACCTGTCCCAATGGTTGACTCAGTTATGTTTTGCTAATTAACCTCAAGGGGACAATGCGGTATATTTCCTAAAATGTTTCCTGACGCATTTCTCGATGTTTTACAATCTACAATGCAACTTAGGAAATATATTTAGTTTTCTCTTTAAGACCCATATGTATAATTATATACAGACGAGCGTTTTCTTTCCATAAGAGATCGGATTACAATACACTCTCCGTTTTATGATGATATCAGCACAGAAAGTGGACTAGCTCTTCGGGAATTTACTCCCCCCCCCCCTCCTCGAAATTGTCTATAGTACCTGGCTACCGTATATAGGAAGAAAAAAAAACGATGCAACGGTAACAAAATTGTTTTGCGATTCAGGCACCACTTATTAACCCAATCGGCACGTTTGGCAAGGGAAAACATGCCATGCCCACTGTAACACAGGTTTATTTTTTGTTTCACACATACATGGCTCTACAAGGCTTTGTTATCAAGGAGTCACTTATTAGTCCTACTTTCTCACCTGTTTACCCTTTCCTTGACTTTGGAAAGGATCTTTGCATTATTTTATTTTCTTAAATGTTTAAAAAGATTTAATAATACTTAATAATCATAACATCAATAAAAATAATAACAGTATTAATATCAATTGTATTAAAAGGAAAAACGCATTTTCCCGCCAATTTAAAAGGGAAAGGGGAATCAAGATCAGTCAGTAGGGCCTACTGATAGACTCCTTGGAGGCTGAGCACATGTGGAGCCATCTGTATGTAACAAAATTCACAAAAACCTACAAGGGACAGAACATAAATCCAGGGTGATTGGGTTAAGTAATACATGCATATATTTTCTTAAATCTTTTACAAAGAGAGAAAATATCTTTAAGTCGACACTGAATAAAACTTGCTACTCGACCTCTTCCATATTTTCTGAAGAACTTAATATACAAGCCAATGAAGAAAACACCTCACCTATAATTTTTCACTATGCATCTAGTTGCTGCAGTGACGAAAACTGTTAAAGGGCCCATGTAAACTTTTCTATCTTCAAAAATAAAAAAGAAGGCTTTGATTAATTGTTAACCATTTTCCCCTTTTAGCAATTGACTCTTTATCAAACCCAAAAAACTTTTCTGAAATATAAAAAAAAAAATTGAGGTAAATAATAAAAAACCGTCACCGCCGCGTGCGCGTTTACTTGCCAGGCCATGCAGTAGCGCTGGTGAAGGACGCGTGGGGAAGTAGGCGGCTTACAATCTCCCCTGTCTAACTGCAGTCAGTTTTACAGTAATATATCGTGCTCTGAATAGGTTAACCGACGTAGGGGGTGGGCGATGACATAGGTAGTTTAGCTGTTGAAAGATTACAAACAAGATTTAGTAAAAAATAATGTCTCAGGCAAATAAGTTGATACCTTCAGCATTTTTATATAAAAGGGTTATATCGTGTTTATAAAAAACATCGATGTCGAAGCTAATACCCATGGTCAAAAATCCCTGCTTTAGGCTAATTTGTCTGTGGCTTTGTCCAATACAAGAACAATTATAAAAACTTTATAACATGAGGAGACAAAGTATGTTAACAGTTTTAGGTATTTTATTGATTTCCACCTTATATAGTAAGGTAATATGGTAATTTTATACAAAAATAGTATATAAATATATTGACACTATAGGTAAGCATTATTTGTCATTAGAGAATAATTTGATAAAATATAAGCATGTAATGACTCAGATGCGGTCGTTAGTATTTATAAGTTTCTATCAGAATCTGAATGCTCCTTCCGAAAGAGGATATTTCCGTAACCGATGGAGATGACGCTTCCGAAGGACAGCAAGTTGTCTCCTGTTATCATCGTATATCTTTCTGCGTATAGGAAAAATAATGGTGAGGACAGCGAGAAGTAAAACTTGAATGAATGATAGAATTACTAAGTTGGCATTCTTTGAAGATTCGATTCTAATAAACGATCGCGACAAACGTTTGTAATCTTCCAGAGTTTATTGTGTATTGCAGTCATACGAGTTATTTATTGTTTTTTATACTACCAATTTTCTTCGCAAGGAACTTCCAAGCTGATATGGCTAGAGCATCACTAATTCTAAGCCCAAACCCTGTCCATGCATATTTTTGTGTCGTCATGTTTAAGTCATGTTATAACTACATTTATTATTATGATCAATAATTTTACTTCCTCGCGGTAAATACAGCATCACGTTTAATCGCGGGACGAGGAGGGAGGAGCATATGTAGGAGAAGGGGAGAGGTCCCACCAACAAGCAATGATATGTTTGATAGGGAGGACGGGTCGTGAATTATCGGAACGAGCAGGGTGTGTAGAAGGATGTGGTGCGAGGACCAGTAATTGAGGCAAGCCCTTCTAGAACTCTCTACCTATCTAGAACATGAGGATTTACCTTAGTCAAAGGACTGAAGGTTACGATTTCCGTGGTAGATATTCATTGACTATGCAGTTCTTCACGAAAGTAGGCGAGAAAAATACCTCCCTGGTGTCGCTCTATTGTCCGCCCCTTCCTCACTTCCCCCGTCCGTTAATGGTCTTTGTATGTCAGTTAGGTTATTATCTCGTGACAAGTGGGGTATTCGCTGACGCTCGTCATCTGGGTACTACCTGGAGCATCATCAGAGTTTAGGAGGACACCTTTAGATAAAGAAGGCTTTAGAGACATGGATGAACACATTGGCTTTTTGTTAAGGATGGCAGAAATAGGATAATGTATTAACACTTGCCATTTATTTCCCAAGTCAGAAAAACTGCTCTGGTCTTAACACAAATACTTCAATCACCCTTGTATTTGAATAAAAGGGCATTTTTCTTTCTCTAAGTTAGGTAAAAGGAAGTTTTTCCGTCCCTTATTATGAGGTAATGTGATTTTTTTTTTTGTTCCCAAAAAATTGTCATTTGCAAAACATGTTTCTTGCCTTTTCCCTCCCTTTAGGACTGTGATTTTCAACCCTTTCTCTATAAAAATACCTCTTCGACTGTATGGTGCTCGTCTTAACACTTTTTCTACCGGTAAAAACCCAAAAATATCTGATGTAGACGCATAACAGGAAAAATAAAGTACCTTATTATTATATATTTTGCAAAGAATTTTTTTGATTAGAAAAGTGATATATAGTTGTTGTTGATAACTTGGTTTAAGAAAAGCTGAAAAAAAAACACATGAAACATTATCTGTAGGAAATTTGCATGCTGCCTGCTAAGATCTATTGCATCACGGATGCCATGTATATTTTTACTCCCTCGGGTAAAAGTACCCAGGGTCAAAAATCTCGTTTTAGGCAAATTTTTGTGTGTGTGTGTTTTTTTTGCCCAAAACCCCGAAACAATTTTTAAAGCTTTAAAATTTCATGAGGGGCAAAAAATTTTAATTTTATTTTACCTCAATTTTTTATTTTTATTTTTCATAAAATTCTTGGTGGTAAAGAGTCAATGCAAAAAGGGGAAAAATGTTTTAAAACAATTAATCAAAGCCTTTTTTTTTTATTTTTGAAGAAGAAATATTTACTGGTTTTTAACATTTTTTCGTCTTTGCAGAACTAGATGCATAGTAAAAAAATTTAAGGGTGAAGGTGTTTTTCATTTGGCATGTTTGTATTTAAAGTTTTTCAAAAAATAGGAAGAGGCGAGTAGCAAGTTTTTTTCAGTGCGATTTAAAAGATATTTCTCTTTTTGAAAAAGATTTAAAAAAAATATGCTTTTTTTACTTGATAAGTGGTGCCTGAAGCGCAAAAATATTTTTCCCATTGCATCTTTCTTTTCTTCCAATATAAGGTACCGGGGTACTATAGAAAATTTTCGAGGGGGGGGGGATAAAATTGCTGAAGAGCTAGTCCACTTTCTGTGCAAATTAAAACGGAGGATTTTTTGAAAACCCGATCTCTTAGGGGAAAAATACGCTAGTCTGTAATAGTTATACATAGGGTCTTAAGGGAAAACTAAATATTTTTCCTAATTTGCTTTGTAGATTGTAAAAACACGAGAAAGCGTCAGGAACTTTTTAGGAAATATACCCATTGTCCCTTGGGTTTAATTTAGAAAAACAAACTGAGTCAACACGGGGGACAGGGGGTGATGTAGGGTAGATAATTAGGTGTTCAGGCGAAAAAATATGGGGGGAAACCCGTTTTTGCCCTGGTGTGTAATTTAAAAAAAACACTACAGGTCTGTAAATAGAATCGGGACCAGCGTTTTTTCAGTTTAGGAATAACCTTTTATTTTATAAGTATGAAACGTCAAAGTATGAAATTTGGTTATCGCATTTACATTTACCAAAAACTTTAAGCCTGTTTTTTGTGTTATCGCCTTTTGGACGGGGGTTTGTTAAGCTTGAGAGCATGATATTGATGCAAAAGGATAGGGGGGGGGGGAGTGATGTGGAGGGGGGGTCGTCAGCGACAATGACATCGGGTATAAATTTGATCATGTCAGTCATTAGTTTAAGGGTGATCACTCCCCTGAAACCTTCAATGCAGGGTATTATCTCGTTAAGCAGGACTTGTGACTGGTGATTTGTTTGTTTGCTTCTTTTTTTACATTATTGGTTTTAATGAAAATTTTGGGAAAAATGTGGACGGGGGGGAGGAAGGGAAAGGAAGGACACCTGTTCTCGGGTCAAACTTGAATTTGGTCATTACCTGGCCGACTTCTATCCGCCCACGGTTTTTTTTTTTTTTCCTTTTGCGGATATTTGTTTTGGGTTTTGAGGGATGATCATCGTCTTAACACGGTCATTTTCAGTCGTTCAAATTAAAATAGTTTTACATATGGGCAATAGTGGGCGCTAGTTTTGGAGAAATTAGGTGTTCAGGGATAATCGAGGGGGAAACCCGTCTTTGACCTGGTGTAGATACCTTTAAAAACCCTATTAATGCCCTTTTAAATAGAATAAAACCATTTTTTTTCAATTTTTATGTAAATTTAAACCCTTTTTGTTTTTAAGTATGAACGTGCAAAGGATGAAATATTTGGGTTTTCGCTTTACTTTACACAGAAAATTTTGCCTGATTTTTTTATCGCCCTTAGGGCGTATTTTGTGTAAACTTTAGAGTCATAATAAAAATAAACAGGAATTTTTAATATTTAATAAACTCATTTTTATTTTGAAGAGTTCTGGGTGTAAGAACGGCTAGATAACATTTTAAAAAATGAGGCCCCTACCCCTCCCCCCCCCTAAACCCCCCGCCGCCCCAAAAATATCAATGTTTCCACATGGAAAAATTGCCGCCAAAGGATTTAAAGCCCCGTTTAATCGTTTGGTGAGGGAACAGTGAGGAAAATACCCAGGAAGAAAAGAAAAATTCAATGGAGAAACCCACCCACACTACAAAAAAATAAATCATCGCCCCCTGGGATATCACCCCAAGAAAAAAAACGGGTTAAGTTCCCTAACCCCCTGGTGACGACTTTTTTAAGAGGGGGATACGACGAGACAAAAAAATTATTTTCCCGACAGCTCAAATTATACTACATAGGGTCCTGACAATCCCTATCAAAAACCAAAAGCTGCCCCGGTGAAGAGATTATCCAATATATTTTTCATTCCCAATAGTAAGAAACTTAGAAACACGAATAGAACCAGATATATCCTTTTGCAAAAAAAGAAAATTTCTTTGGGGAGGAGAGGGGGGGTGGTGGTGACATTTAAAACAATTTTGCAAGCACGAGTTCTTCTTCTTCATATCCCTTTCCCATTACGGGGTTGACGAAAAAATGTGTGATGGGAAAAAGAAAAATAAAAGTATATATTTTACAAAAAAGTTTTAACCCCCTTTTAGTTAATTTTATTTTATCCCCGTCACGGCGGGGTACGAAAGGTAAATTATTGGTCAATAGCAACCCGGTTTTGTGACCGACCCGATGGGGGGGCGGGGGGAGGGCATTGGGGTTTTTGATTTTGAAATTTTATTTATTAGGGGGGGTGGTCCCTCGTCTGAAAAAGGGTCAAATTTGACCCGGGGACAAGTTCAACACTGAATATTTCGGATGCGGGGGTGGAGGGGGGAGGGGGGATGAGGGGGGTGGGTCTCAGGACCCTGGCATTGGGTTGGGTTATGTTGCATCATTCATTAGGAGGGGGATCACCGCCTTTTGGCAGGGCTGATTATCGTCTTCATATTCAACCTTAGAATTATAGTATGATGGTAAACCAAAATCTAATAAATTTTAAGTGATATAGTTTTAAACATATTATATATTATTAAAATATAATTATATATAATTATATAATTATACATAATTATATTATATTATTTAAAAATATATATTATTTATATATTATATATATATATATATTATATACTATATATATGTATAACATATTAATATATAAAATATAATAATTATATTATATATATATATATATATATAATAATTTTATATTTTAAT
>NC_051386.1:65569837-65608241 GCF_015228065.2 Penaeus monodon | reverse complement strand
CCAAAAAAAAAAAATTTTTTCAAAAAAAAACAAAGAAAAAACCCCTTGTGAATTATAGATGGAACTAACAGTACCACCGGGTGGACGGGCATCACTGGTCCTCACCATCCACAAAATCCTCACATATGGCTCCAACGCCATGCCCCGGCAAACCCGTTAGCTGGGGGGCTAAAAAATGGTGGGGGTGGTGTTTACACGGCACCACGGGGCGTATAACCTCCTTGAGCAGTCTCGGCCATGGGGGAAAAGGTTTTCCCAAGAATTTCAACGGCAACATGTAACCCACCCTTTGGGAATTGGCCCCCTCCTTGTGGGTACTTGGGGGGAGAGAAGGCTAGGGAGAAAACCCCAGAAACTAAATCCAAAAGGGAGCCCCAAAGGCAGTTTGGATCAGCCATGAAACTTCTGGCAGCTCCTGCGCCAAGCTGGTCAAAAGTTTGCTCTGCGTCCTTTCCCCCCAAACGGAACCGCCTTGCCACGGGGGGGGGCTTTGGGCCCCCAATGACTGGGAGCCGGGACCAGAAGGCTACCCTACGGGAGGGGTCCCCCCCAGTGAGGATGAGACAAAATGGCTTCCTGGGCCCAAGGCCTATAGGGGGATGGTGTACCCCCCCGGTTCTTCCCATTTTGGGACTGGGGGAAAACTTCCCACGTGGTTTGCCGGGGTGGATCCCGTATACCAGGAACAGGAGTCCTGGAGGTTTGACGTTGCTGCCGCCCCCCTGGTAGCAACCCCCTCTTTGGGTCCTTTATTCTGGTAAAGGGTGGCTTGATCAAGGCCCGGTCAAGCAAGGGCTGGTAAAATATGGCTGGGGTAAAGCAGGCACTATTCGGGGTCGGTGCGCAAGGTCCCACGACTGCCATCAGTACTGTGATAGTGGTGCTTATTTCCCATTCCCCCTGGGCTGTTGGGAGATTTTGAACCCAAAACTATAGCTTCCCATCCCCTTTGGGGACTCCATGGGGGGGTGGGGGGGGGGGGGGAAATGAAAAATTCAAATTTGTAGAGTACTAAAAAATTTACAAAGATCTAGCTTTTTTCCCTACGACCTGCGAAATCCCTCGACCATTCTCCGGGAAAAAATCCATGTTTCACTCTAAAAAAACCTTTTCTTTTCCCAAAAAGGGCAAGAATGGGAACGTAAGGGTTTCCCCGGGCTCCGAAACCGGGAAAGAAGGGGAAAAGTCCTCCTCAATCCACAAAGGGAGATTTACCTGGAAAAATATAAAAGCATTTATATAGTAATACCGGGTATGAAGACCATTGTGGTGTTCAATCATGGATCTTGACTCTTTGGGGTTTCCCACGGAAAAGTTGAAGTATGTCAACGTGTCCTCGTTCCCCCCAAAGCAAATGGTACCTGATATTTGGGGTTTCGTCACCAGGAGAGGGACCGTCTGCGTGCAATAGTAACATTCCGGGGGCTCAAGTTTCATGTTTCCCCTCAAAAACCCCCTCAATCGTGTAAGGGAATTGTTTTTTTCCCGAGACCTATGAGGTATTTGGGGAAAAACGTTAGGGGAAAATAAAAGAATTTTATGTAGGGAGTAAAAAGTTTTAGGAAGAAATTTGTGGTTTGGAACAGTCGAACACTTTTTCTAATTTTTAACACTTAGCCCTTTCCAGAATGGGTTAATTAGCATGGTACCAACAAGGTAAACCATATTCCCCAAAACCCTTCGGGTTTCCCATTTTCCGGGGTTTTAGGGGCGGGAGCCAACTTTTCCCTTTTTAAAAAAAAAGGACAACCAAAAGAGTATGGTAAAGTGGGTAAAAGGTCATCAAGGAGATGAAAAAGGGTCTGGGTCCAATAGCTTTACCACTGCAAAGAAGCTCATAAAGCTTTTCAAAACCAATGTAAAGGAAACAATTTAAAAAGGAAGTTTTGGGTAAAAGGAGCAAGGAAAAGTTAGTTTTCCAAGGCAAAGCGACGTGCCCATATCTGTTTGCACAGCCAGGTAGGTCCTTTGTTGGGTTTCTAGCCCATCCTCCTTCCCCAACCACCCCTTGCCCTCCAAGCTTCTTCAGCACACACTCTGCCATTTCCTCTAAACCCCGCCCCAAAATTTGACACCGCCTCTGGTGAGTTGTTCCCCCAGAAACGGAGTAGAGTGGGGGGTTTATTGGGGAACTCCTCCTCCCAAAACTAAGGTTTTTGGGAGCCATCAGGCAAGGCTCCAGGGGCCTAAAACGGTGACAGCTCCAGCTGCCCCCACACCCACAGGACATCGCTGCTAGCGAATCCCCTAAAAGAAAAGGTCAGGCACCCCCTTTGCCCAGGAAAAGGAAATCCTGAACCGTCCCAAAAGACCCAGCTGCAACAAAATCCACGGGGGCCTCCGCTCCCAGACGAATGCCCCTAAAGCAAAGGTCAGGTCCGTCCTTTGCCTGGGCAAAGAAATTCTGAACCTGCCCAAAGGGGAAACCTGGGAAACTATTTCCCCAAGGTAAAAAAACCTTTAAAAAGGTACTCCCGGGACCGGAAAGGGACAGTTTAAAGGTGTGGGGGAAAAACCTGACCACAGGTGTCCCAAAACCTTATGAAGAAATAATCTAAAGAACTGGATACCCTAACCAATGGAACTGTCGGGAAATTTCATGCAAAAGGAAGAACTGCAAATCTGATGCTTCAGGGAAACCCCCATTTGTGTATGCTACAAGAGATTATGACCGGGAAAATGTCCCTTTTTCCTGGGGGATTTCAAGTTAAAGCCTTATGGAACCTTGAAAAGGGACTCATGAGGAGTGCAGAATGGTACGTCGATTTTCCCTTCCAGGCCATCCACCTGCAGACAACAGCGGGTAAAGGCTGTGAGAATAGGTTGAAAAACCCTTACACTGTTGCACCCTCTCCCTTTTCCTAAATAATCTAACAAAAATGATTTGGAGAGTACTTGGGCAGTTGCCACATCCATTCAAATTTTGGGAGATTTCAATGGTGGGCATCACCTCTGGGAGCCCTTTTGTGCAACCCTCGAGGAAGGGCCTTGGAGTCCTTGTTCTTAAAAGCAGATCATTTTAGAACGTGACCCTCCCACAATTTCCAAGTTCAAACTGGGACATTCTCCAATATAGCCATCAATAGGTTCACCTGATTCACAGTTGAACTTCACTTGGGAGGTCATGGAAGACTTACATGGAAGCGACCATTTTTCCCAAAAATTTTGGGGGAGGTGAATGGTATTCCATAAGGGGTGCAGAGATGGCGATTAACATGCAGATGGAAACTTTTTAATCAAGCAGTATTGCAAGGATCTGTTAATGATTTCCAGTGTGTTCAAGATTCTGTTAATCACTTTACATACGAATTCCCTTGAGCAGAAGCATCCATTCCCAAAATTTGCGGGCAGTACCGTCGACCTCCAGGGACCCTGGGGGGTCTGATGAATCCAACAACGTCAAGCAAAAAAAAGCTGATTAAGGCGTTTAAACGACGCCCCAGCATTGAAACCCTTTATCATTACAAAAAGACCCGAGCCAGGGCCGGCGCGTGCTAAAGGAGGATAGACGGACGTCGTGGAGACAGTAGTCTCCTCGATTTTAAATCGGGACCCCCCTTTGCAGGGATGGGACAAGGGGGTAAAATTTCTGGAAGAGCACATCATACAAACTGTCTGAAGATAGAGGCATAATCATCACAGCAAAAAAAAATATTGCAATGAGCTAGCTAAAAACCATGGCAGAGATCCCTCTGGGCCTTACACTGCTCGTTCCCACTCTTCTGCTGAAAAGGAAACCAACACCCGTTCGTTTTCATAGGAAGAGCAGAACTTCCATACAACTTGCCATTTTGCGCAAGGAGATGGACTTGCTTTGCAGCTTGCCATAGACTGCCCCCGGAAGGACGATTTCCATATAATGATATTTTTACCGGAGATTTCCCAGAATTCCGTGGACTTTTTCAATAGGATTTTAGGGGGGCACATGCCCCCAAAATGGGGAAAAGGCTATAATCATTCCTGTTCCTAAACCCGGCAAAAAATACTTCCACACCAGGGGAAATTTCAACCAATTTCTCTCACCCGCTGCATTGCAAGTGATGGAGAAATGGAAATTCAGGTGACATGGCTGTAGAAAAAGAAAACGTGTGACCCCAATCAAAATGGTTTTGAAGATTGAGATCGACCACAGATCCTTTTGAGGATGGAAACTGCTATACAGAATTCCTTCGCACAGCGACTCACATGGCTTATGATATACTTGGAAGCATGGGGATACTCATGAAGCGTTGACATTGGTTAAAAGGGGATACCTACCTTTTACAAACTTCCTTGTTAACAGGAAATTTAATTCGGGTGGGAAACGTTTCTTAATCTGGAAAAACCCGCGGGAAAGGGGGCCCACAAGGGGGTCTTAAGGTGAGTGTTTGCCATTGTATAAAGACATTAAAAGGTGTTTCCCAAATGCTGTCTATGTAATCGTATGGAGACTTTTTCACTGTCTGCTCAGGGGCTTACAGGATGTCAAGGGGCATGCGACTGCAAAAAAATAGGTTGTACATGGGAAATATAGGGTTCAAATTTTCTCAAAAAAAGACCATGGCTGTTTTTCCACAAACGAGGAAAATTCCCCCCTTCTTTATTTTTGGAGCAAACCCACTGCAATTTTTTTCCCAAAAAGGTGAAATACTTGGGGTCTAATTTTGATTTACAGGGTGCCTCACATCAAACAGTTAAAGTGAAAAGGGTACAAGAGCATTAGTATTTTGCGGTTTTTCACATTTATCTTGGGGTCAGACCCCACAACGCTTCTACGGGTTTTCTGAGCGCTTATTCGAGTAAGCTTGACTATAGATTTGAAGCTTATTCATCTGCAACTCCCCCTGTTTTCTCCCATGTTTGGGCTCGGTTCATTGAACTCTCAGATCTGTACTGGGGTTTTGGTCTTCCCCCTGTGAAGTCCCCTTTTCTGAGAGTGGAGAACCACCTCTTTCATTAACCGGGACTAATGAAAACCCGATTTTTCATCGGGGCTACAAAGGATTCCGGGATCTCCTACCCAGATTTGGTTTTCAACCCCCCTTAGGGGTAACCAATCTATGGGGAGGAGAATGAGGAATCTTTAGAAGAACTTAAAATTTAAATCTCCTAAGGTTTTGGCTGTTGGAATTCCCCAATTACCCCCTGGACTAATCAATCGGCTGGATTTTGGCGGAATTGGGGAAAGGGAGAGACGAAGCAGAAGTAGAGAGAGATTTTTTCAGCACTTTCTAAGTACCAAGGATCGGACGAAATATAAAAATGGGTTTGAAATCTGAAAATGGGGTGGGCTTTGCAACAGGAGCAAAGGAAGACTGCATCTGGCAGTTTTCTTAGCAACCCCCGATCTTCAGCAGAGTTTAAAGCCATCCTTGCAGCAGTGAAGAACTAAGATCTTATGAACCCTTCTATTTAATATTGTACTCTCGTAGTCCTTGCAAAAAAATCAAAGCTTTAAATTCACATCCCGTAGTGGGAGGGTTTAAGATTGGCCCTTTCACTGATGTCAAACCCTAAAAAAATAACCTGGTTTTGGGGCCCGCATGTTTTATGGGGAAAGAGCGAGCTGTCAGAAGGCTAAGGCATGCCGCCAGCCTTGTGATGTGTTTTCCTTCCCACACCTGCCCGAAACCCCAGCATCAGGATTGTCTTCGGATAAATGGAAGGAACAATGGAGGCATATCTCCGAAATAAACTGCAGAGATTTAAAATGACCTTGGCATTGGGGGATAGCTCCATCCCAACCGAAAATGGAAATTGGCATTAACGGCTAAAAATCGGGGGAACAAGACTGACTCTGGGGCCATGATGGCTAAAAATCAGGCACTTTTTTAGGGTCCCAAGAGCCCTTAACAATCGCAATGTAGTGGAAAAAAGTGCAACATTCTCAGACCAAAACAGTATGTGCTTGTCTCCCCCATATACACTGAAGAATGTATTGGGGGAGGATTGTGACGTAGAGGGTCTTATTAGTTTCCTTAGGGAGACTAATATTTTTAATAAAATTTAATTATGCATAATGTTTATGCAATAATTTTATACACTTAGAGTATAATATTTATGCTTTGAATTTTAATTTGTTTATTGTTATTTATAAGATATCTATTGATAGATTTTTTAAGTTTAATTTTAAATAATCAATCAATCAATCTGCGCTCCTTTGGACTACACCAGCGAGGCCGAGAGGGAGATTCTGGCGACTGGGCACCCCAGGATCTCCATACACTTTTTCCAGGCCTGCTCCCTGGAGAGGTCACTCAAGTGCCACTGTCCACAGCGTCAAAAACAACACGGGAGACAGCAGTTACGAGTTATAAGCCAGGATTGATTGGCTAGGTCCAGGCGCCATGGGTTGTCTTAGACGGTGGGAGGGAGCATTGCAACCCCACTGGTCAGCTATCGCCCACCTCAAGCTGGGCAGCCCCCAGCCAATAAAGTGCTGACCCGCCACAGTCTGCCTGCTTCAATAGGTGCTTGGAACTAGGGGAAAAGACCGACAAGCAGACTGCAAACCCTGCACCAGGCAAAAACAGAAAAAGACCATCAGTTTTGCGATTAGCAAGCTGGAATGTCAGGACAATGTGTCCTGGCCTCTCCAGCGACCTACAACAGGTCAATGACTCAAGAAAAACAACCATCATCGACTGCGAGCTCACAAGGCTGAACATCGACGTTGCTGTGCTGCAGGAAACCAGACTTGCATCAAACGGCAGCCTCAGAGAACAGAACTACACATTCTTCTGGCAGGGCAAGAAACCCGAGGAACCAAGAGTGCATGGCATTGGATTCACAGTGAAGAATTCTCTGTTGTCTACTGTAGAACCGCCATCCAGTGGTTCAGCCCGCATCCTGTGTCTCCGCCTGTCAACCTTCTCTGGCCCAGTGAACATCCTGAGCATCTACGCTCCCACATTCTGCTCCTCAGCCGAGACCAAGGACCAGTTCTATGAGGAGCTTGACACCACCATCAGAGACATCCTTGCCATGAAAGAACTATACCTGCTCGGCGACTTTAATGCACGAGTGGGTTCCGACCTGATTGCCCAACTGCATCGTCACTTTGGCTCCCAAAAGATAGAGAATGGACAAAAGGGCGAGTTATGCCTTACCACAACCATCAAATCAACCAAATTTTGCCCCCCGCTTTCGCCGAATACCTTTCGGCATTCCCAATCTCGATGGCCCCCAAAACGGGCTTAAAACCAGAAGAATCAAATTTTGGTTTCCCCCACACAACCGAGCAATGGAATCCCCCAAAGGGGGCGGGAATTTGTTCCCCCCCCCCTAAAGCGGACCACCAATCTAACAAAAGGCCCCCCCCTTTAACCCCAAAAACGCTTCAGACCTGTGCAAAAAGGAACCAGGGATGCCCTCAAAAACTGCCCCTGGTGGCAACCTGGATGGGAAAAATTGTTTTATCACACCTGAAGGACTTCTTCGGCAAAAAAAGGCAAACCCGGATTTGTTTAACCGGCATTTGAAAAAGACACAATTACCAAAAACTCCCCTTTTAAAACCAAAAGGGGACCTTTCTTTTAATTTTTGGCCTAAAAATTTGGGGTTAAAAATACTATGCCAATTTTATAGAGTTTGCTACCCAAAATGTCATTATAAGGGCATAAGAACTTGGGCCCAAGCATAAAAAAATGGTCCTAAATTTCATCCCGGGACATCATAACGGGGCCCGAGCGCAGATGGAGAGGGGGGTTAAAAACAAACCGGGAGCTCTACTCAAGGAGAATGTGGTCACAGAAGCTGCGAAAAACCCCCACCCCTGCCCTGTCATGGATGAGCTAGATTCCCCCCCCGTAGATGAACTAGAAAGGCCATCGATCCCTGCCTGTGGAAAAAGCCCCAGGAAAAGGGGGCATCCACCTGAAGTCATAAAGGGGGGAAAAAAGGGCCCTCTCCTTTACCATCTGCATCGCTTTTTGCAGCAGTGCGGGAAAAAGGCAGTCCCCAAAGAGATGCGCAAACGCCAAACATCGTCACTCTTAAGAACAAGGGGACCACAGAGACTGAAACAACTACCGTGGAAATCCCCCCCAGCATTGTTGGAAGCCTTGCCGTACAGTCCTCAACAGGCGCAGTTGCTCGCAGAGTGTGTTACCCCGAGGCCCGGGTGGGTTTGACGCTATGACGTCCAGGAGAAATGCTGCAAAACAGAGGCGCCCCCTTTTAACGCATTTATTGATCAAACCCAAGGCCTTCGCCTCGTTGCAGGAGGGCCCCTTTTTACTCTGCTGCGAAGATTGGAGCCCCCCAAGCACTGGGGATGATAACGTTTTTTCATAAAGACATGCAGGGCACCGATAGTACGATGGTTCCTCCTCAGACCCTTTTCCAATCAAGAGGGGGTGAAACAAGGGTGCATACTCACCCCAAACACTCTTCGGAATTTCTCTTTGTGCTGTTCAAAGCCCTTTCCCCGTTTGAGGGCGGAGTGACATTCCCCCCCAGAAGGTATCAACGAGAGATGCTCTTTGCTGATGATGCAGCAGATGGCACACCTAAAAGATTGCAGCGACTCTCAACTGCTTTGCGCATGCAGCAGGAGTTTGGGGTTGACCATCAGCCTAAAAAGATAAAAATCTGGGCCAAGATGTGAGCGTACCCCAAGCATCACCATTGGGATTACACCCCCAGGGCGTCGAGGACTTTACGATCTAGGCTCCAAAAATCTCCAGCAACCTCCCTGGAGCCGAACTCAAAAAGGATCGGGAAGGGGGCAATCCAGGCTCCCTACAAAGAGGGTCGGGAAATAAGAAACGACCACCACCCCAAGAGAAGGGTCCAGACCAGGCCCAAAATTGCTGCAAAACAGGCGGTTTTTGTCAGGGTCAGCCCCTCCCTTGCGCAATCTCAGGAGGATCCGGGAATACCCGGGAAAGGGCCGCGTCCAAACAAGAACGTCATTGATCAAACGGGTCCCGAGCATGTTTGTCCTGCCCCCCAGCGCGGTCCGGCGGCTTGGCCCTGAAAGGAGAATGGACGATGGGAGGATCTCGCTTCAAAGGATGTCTGTAACGAGACATGAGGGCAGGTGACATCGACCCAGCAGGCTGGTAGTCAGTGGTGAAGACCGCAGTAGTGGAGAAGTGTGTGAAAAACCTGCACAAAAAAGGATGAGGAGAGGGGGACCAACATAGGGAAAAGAGAAGGCCGAGACGACAGAGGGCAGCATCAGTCCCTCGGAACCCGACGCCACCACCGTGCAAAATGCCGTCCAGGATAGGCCCGTACATTCACAGTAGGGGGCTGCAACTCGATAAAAGACTGATCGAGGCGCAGAACTCCATTCCTTTTAGACAGACGGACCAACAAACAGTCTGAACACTGCGGCTGTCGCAAACCCATTTAGTTCGTGTTTTATCGACGCATTATTTTTCATTACAGTCCTCTTTTATTTCCTTTGTCTTCCTTAACATTCCCCTTCCCACATCAGTGCATCCTTTCCCAACGTTCTACATGATATCATCAACCTTTCCCTTATGGACATTTCTACGGAAATACCAACCAGATTCCTACAGAGCAAAACAGATAAAATAAAATCAAACAAAAGAGAAATGGATTTTTTAAAATGTTATCGTAAATGGACATGTATGTAAGACATGAAAGCAAGCGCTTGGTCTCAATTACCTTGATGCTATTCTTATGGGTTGTCAAGCGGAGAAAGCATTCCAACCTTCAGGAAGAATCGAGTGCAGAAGAGAAACGGTGTTGCACCGGGGACAGTTTCTCATTACACAGTATACATTACATATGTATATATACATATAACAACAAACACGTGTGTGTATGTGTGTGTGTGTGTGTGTCTGTATTTGTGAGTGTATGTGTATGTGTATGATGAATATGTATAACCTATGTATGTGTATATGAACACATACACACACACATGCACACACACACACACACACACACTCAAACAAACAAACAAACACACAAACAAAAACAAACACAAACACACAAACACATGCACGCACACATGCACACACACACACACACACACACAAATATATATATATATAATATATATATATATATATATATATATATATATATATATATATATGAGTGGGTGTTTTATGCTCAGGGTGATGTGAAGCAATACTATGGTAGCCTAGATAGTGTCAAGTGCTTGCATGCTTCTCTCTTCACGTCCCGTTGGCACTAGTGCGAAAAAGGAAGCAGCTCTGCATAAGCCTCCCCTGCCAGTTCACAGCCTCTCCGTCACTGAGACTTCTTTAGTGCCTCCTCATGGCCATCCATGAATACTGGGCACCTTACGGTCCTATGCTAAACTGTGGGGGGATCTCAGAGGAGCAGGAGACCCCAGAGGTACGGAACTAGGGCCCACCGGCATGTGGACTCGCCCTGGCTCCGTACCAAACCTGGGGTTAATGGATGGCCCAGGGGAGGTGGGCCCTCCTCCCCCCAGATAACTCACCAGTGACATGCAGAATAAATGGATATGCTGGGGGGGAAGGGTGCTATTCCTCCCACCTATCAAGCAAGGCAGGTTGTGGGTCCTGTTGGGAGGGCAAATTTTGGCATGCAGGAGGGGAGTGAGAGTTACTTGTCCCACCTGTGCCCTGGCAGGCACCAAGCCACCATGAGGCTTGTGCGACAAAACCCTAATGAACCCCACAGGTGGTTGGTGGGCCCCACAACCTGCCGACCCCCTTTATTTGGGGCAGCGACTGGGTAAGCGCTTGGAACATCTGGTCCTTTTGGCAGGATAAGAGGTTACTTCTGCTATCGAGGGAATTGGAGTGGTCGGGCCGCAGCGATGGTATCACCTCCCATCTCCAGTCAAATTCATCCTTTGGTATATGAGGTAACACTGGTTGATGAGCGTATTATGGCATTGAGACTGAAGCATGCTTTTGGCTTCATGTCTCTTGTGGCTGTGTATGCTCCTACTGATGTTTGCAAACACTCGTGTTCGAAGCGAAACTTACATCCATGGCAGACAATTGCCACTGGTGAGATATTTGCATTGTTCTGGGCGACTTCAATGCAGTATCCAACTGTGATCGAGCTGGCTACGAGATGTCTGTTGGCTCCATAGCTGATTCTAGCAGTGAGAACAGCCTCCTTCGACAGAACTTTGCTAGGTCCCAGAGAATGGTGTAGCGATACGGTTACAGTGGCCAAGGAGATCAACCACATTCTTGTTAGTACACGATGGAGGATCCTCCAGAATTGCAGGGTTTACCGGAGTGCTGAGTTCTGTGGCACTGACCATAGACTGGTAGTTTCTACCCTACAGGTCCACTTCAGAACTCGTCCCTCCAGTGGCCACTCTAGGGTGTTTCACGTGGACAGACTGAGGGAAGGGGAGTGTGCCCGTGGGATCACCACAGCAATCTTTGATTGATTCACAGAACTTGAAAACCTGACGGATCCAATTGTTTTGCTAGTGGAGCCCACTATCAAGCAATGAAACACTCGGAAGCACGCCGCAGTGCGTCCACCTGGCATACCCTCCTCGAGAGAGACAAGCGCAAGAATTTCATTCTCCACTGGAGACATTAAAAGCGCCACTGAAGCATGTCAATAGCGCTTCGGCGTGGCGCGGTTCGCATTACACCTGAGGACAAAGGAAGAAAATTTCATCATAACTGAGACCATTAGAGGCCAACTGAAGCATGTCACATGGCCTTTTCGCGTTCATGAATGAGCATTCAGTAAATTGCATCACCTCTTTGAACGTGCGTAGGAGTTTGGATACTGCTGAGGAGGCAGGCAAGTAATCAGTCTTCATCAGGAAATCTTGATGAGGATATTGAAGCGACCTATGTTGTTTCTATCGAGTAAATAACCTAGTCACCGACTGCCTACCAAAGCCCTGAAGCAAAGCTCGAACATCTAAGCACCCTCCTTGACAATGATGACTGAGTCTGCTCGGTGCGCCCATCGAAAAGATAAATCTCAGTATCATGTTAGGGTTTGTAAGATTCTTCGCAGCAGTTGTGAATACCCAGGTAAACCCTCCAAGGAGTCTGCTCTTGGCCCCAGTGGCTCCTATCACAATCCCTGTGCCGATGGATCCACCCATCACGAGACGCCAGAACCACCTCCTACCCTAATGGAGACCGATTAGGATGCGCGATTTCCAAGGATGAAGTTCTAGGCGAATGCTGACAGCGCACAGTAAAGTGATACAATACATAAAGGCTCTGGGCTGTACAGGAATCTATGCCGGTATAGGGTTGAATCGCCAGTCATCACTGCATCAAGCTAGCAATCTTGCAAGGTAAGCTACCATAATCCCCCTCGACCTGCCTCTGAGCGAGGCGTGCGAGATTGTTGCGGACTGTTAGACAACTACCGTGGCATTAACACTGCTTGAGCCCATACCAGTTAAAGTTTTTGTCACGATTCTCTGAATCGAATCCATAGCGATCACTATTGAGGCACCAGAGACTGCGAGCAGTTTCGGATTCACTCCTGGCAAGTCTCACAAAACAGCATATCCGTAGCAACTTTTGTTTGAGATAATGCTGCGAACGCCAATGAGAGTTGAGTCGTTGGCCGGTTATAGCCAGCCTAAATCAACCTCAAGAAGGCATCTTGACTCGGTGCATCAAGGAATCGCATGCGACGATTCTGAGACCTCAGGGGAATTACTGACACAGATTATTGCCTAATGGCACGAACCCACATTCAACACCAGCCATGGACTGGATAATGGGCAGACCTAACTACTCAAAGTCAATGTGGAGCAACACTGAGCAATATCAAGGTCCTAGCCCTTTTGGACTTTCCCCCGATGATGTTCTATCTTATCTGGCCCCTGGAATACCGTTCCAGTCAACCCCATGCTTCCCGGTAAAGGACTTTTAAAAGAAACAGAGCTTTTATCCCTTGGCAGCATAACAAAATATGTCTGGTTTGTTAAACCGAAGAAGTCAGTAAAAAGGTTTGGGTTTTCGGGCCCACCCCAGGAACCATGAAAAAATCAGCAAGAGCATTTAGGAAATTTTTGGGGTACCTTTACAGAAGGCCCAAGCGGGGGTGCCCTTCAAGGCCTTGTTTTTCCCTTTCCATTTTTTTCCCTCTATGGAGGGGGAAAACCTGGATGTATTTACTGCTTTGGAGTTTATCTTAAAGCCTTTTGAAACAAGCCCTTTTTCCCCAGACATGGAGTACAGTGGCAGAACCATGGGGCCCAAACCCAAAGGGTGCACTGAGGGGACTGGCGGGGAAACCCCCTGTTAAATTTGCCTAATCGGGATTCCCAACTCGGGCTAAATGAGCACCAAAAATGTTTTCCTGTGGAGGGACCCTGCCCATCAGCCCTTGTCTCTTTGCGAACCCAATCCCTGGGTTTGGTAGGAAGGGGCCTGTGGGAAAAAAACCTAGGAGGTCGGGCTTGGGCCCAGCCCGACCAAAAACCTGTTCAAGGAATTAGAGAGGGGCCCAAAGGGACCTCCCCAAAGATTTCGCCGTGGCAAAGGAAACGAAGGGTGGTTTGCAGCCATGCGCCCCCGTGGGCCGTTAGCCCCTTGATGATTTTGTAAAATAATAAAACATATATATGTAGTAATATATATTATTTGTAACACAAAAAACTTTACACATACACAGCTCTAAAATTGGGGCCTTTAGGGCCTTTTGGGGAATGCCCCCCCCCCCCCTTAGCCGACAAAGGTGACCAATGGGGTTTCTTCCCCTTTTTCCCCCCCCCCCCCCCTTTTCCCCTTTCCCCCCCCCCTTAACCCCCCCCCTTTTCCCCCCCCGGGGGGGCCCCCCCCCCCCCGGGGGGCCCCCCTTTTTTCCCCCTTTAAAAAAAACCCCCAATTAAAAAAACCCCTTTTAAAAACCCCCCCCAAAAAAATTTAAAATTTTTTTTTAAACCCCCGGGGCCCCCCCAAAAAATTTTTTTTTTTGGGGGGGGCCCTTTTTTCCCCCTTTTTTTCTTTTTTATTTGTTTTCGAAAATTTCAAAGGTTATTTTTAAAAAAATTTTTTCATTTTTTGGTTTTTCTTTAAAATTTTTTAATTTGTAGAATTAAAAAATTCCCCCTCTTTTATCACGATTTTTTTCAAGCCCTAAAGATTCCAGTAATTTGTTTTTCAAATTTGGGGAAAAGTGTGAAAACTTAAAAACTTGTAATTTTTATGCCTGGGCCAATTTTTTTCCTTTCTTTTTTCTTCCTATTGTCCATCCGTTATGTTTTCAACAAGGAATTAAAATTTTTTTCAAAACCCCGGACATTTGTCCTTTGTATCATTTTTTCTCTATCCTCTCCCCATGTTTCTCATTTCCCTTTTTGATGTAGATTACTTTTTTTTTTCTATGGGGTTTAATTTTTTTAGGGGGGTTTTTTCCCTTTAAATTTTCGATAGGAAGCAAAAGATAGTTTTTTAATTTTTTTAGGGAGGGTATTTTGGGGGTCCCCTTTCTTTTTTTTAAATTTTCTATTTTCCGAAATTTTGCGGCCTAAACTTTGCCTTTCAGAAATTGTCACCTTTTTATACATTTCACATAACGGTTGCAGTTATCATTTTCTGTGACTTGCGAACAGCATAGCTCTATATAACGATTAGCCAATTGCACGTAAGAGTAATAATTAATAAATTATCCGATATTTATGAATGTTGCTTTTTAGTGAAGTTATAATCGGTATTATTTCCTTGGACCTCTATAATTTTTTCCACTTCGGTCTACATTACACATCCACTCATCACTCGCTCTCGCCCTTTACTTATCAATTCCACCCTCGCCACGGCATTCTATTTCTTTATAAACTATCTAGCTATGATTCTATACTTACTCTACCACTATTATATTCTACTCCTGCTGCTATACTCTGGACCCACTTGTATCATTTTTTGTTTTTTTTTTCGTTTTTTTTTTTTGTTTTTTTTTTAACTTTATAACTCTAACTTATTATACTCACTTAATCTAGCTACTATCTTACCCATCACTTCAGTTATGCAACTTCATACATCGATCATCTGTATTAAATCACGTAATTACAGCAGAATATCATGCGTATAGTCTTGCGCCAATACTTAGTATTACTTAAGCCTTGCCATTACGTTTTATCATGCCCTTATGTTGTTATTAAGCAGTTTGTGATGTAATGAGTCAATCCCAATCCCAATTAATTGCATAAATATTATGCTTAATTTAAATTTTATTGAAAAATTTAACATTCCTAAGAGCGAAACTAATAAGACATTCTATGTCACAAGCCTCCCCCAATTATTACCATTTTTCTAGTGTATATCGGGGGAGACAAGTATGGACACTTTTGTATACTCTGAGAATGCCTTATGCCCCCACATCTTTACATTACATGATGACGCATCGCTTAAATGGACACAAATGCCTTGCATGTCTCTAGACCATCATCGCGCCCATCGAGTCATTTTTGCTTGTAGCCCCCCGATTCGGTCTTGTGTAATGCAACTTTACCACTTTTACCGGTCTGGGGTAGGATGACCTAGTCACCCAACTCCCAAGGTCATCTACAATCTCTGGCAATTTGTGTTAACTGCGAGGATGCCTCATTGCTTACCCTCTCCATTTTTATCACGAAGACAGCTCCTGAATAAGAACTGAGTTTCAGTGTCGCACCGTGTGTGGAGGAGAGGAAAACTGAGCCTCACAAGCTGAGCGAGCCCAGCTGTCTTGACGCCTGCTGATACCAGCTCGCTCATTCCCCACTCGCGATAACAAACTTTGCGATAGCGCACCCAACACAGTAGTTATCTGTTGTACGTGTTAGACACAGTGCCAAAACAATCTTGAACCTCCTTCCTGCCACAAACTGGAGTGCATGAGTTTAAAGCTCTTTGATCTCTTGCAACGGCACTAGCAGGAGTCGCCCAATATATACCCAATAGAATGGTTCGTATGATCTATAGTCATCTTAACGCTGCAAGAATGGCATATAACCTGGCAGTAGAAGATCGAGGCTGCCTAGAGAAAGCACAGATTCCGTCTTTCCTTTAATCGCTCACTGCTGCGATGCACACACCATTTTCAAGATTCGAACCATCTGATATAAGATTGCAATCTGAATCCCGTCCGGTACTTGGAAATGTACTGAAGATATCTGTCTGACTTCATGCCTGTTGCGTACGATCTCTACCCCTTTACCCAAATAGCCGACCAAATCCAGCTCGACTTAGATTAGTCCATAGGGGGAATTGGGCGAATATCTAAACAGCTCAGAAACCGTAAGTGAACTGCAGCACTTAAATCTAAGATCTTCCACATAGATTCCTCATTCTCAACCATTAAGGATCAGCTTGTCCTCAAAGGGGAGTTCAAAAAACAATCTCGGATGTAGGCAGGATCCCGAATCCTTTGTTAGTCTCGACTAAAAATGTAGCTGAATCAGGATCATAGCTAAGTCCCAAGATGTAATGAAAAGAGGTGAGTTCTCCACTCTAGCAGGAGACATCCACAGTGTGAAGACTGGAAGCTCTAGTACAGATTCCCTGATTTGAGCCATCTATTCATGAACAGAAGTCTCCAACATCCGGAGAACATGCGGAGTTGACAGCATGCAATAAGCCTCATATCCATATCAAGCCTAGTCCAAATAAGTGCCCGACTCAGTAAAGCCGGCAGAAGTTTGTGCGGTCTGCCACCCCAAGATAGATATATGTGAAAGAACCCACAAAAGTACTAAGTAGGGGTTGTAGTCTTCAACTTTTAAACTGTTTGATATGAGGCACCCATGCTAGCCTAATGCAATCTCCTCTTTTCCTCCTCCTCCGTTGTATTCTCTCTGCTTTTTTGTTTTGTTAGTTGTTGAGAGAGATTCATAAGAGCTTACATGCAGGTGCCTCATATCAAACCAGTAAAAGTGAGAATACAAAACCCACTTAGTACTATTGTGGGTTCTTTCACATCTATCTTGACGGGTGCAGAACCGCCACAAAGCTTCTGCCCCCGGCTTGTACTGACGCACTTATTTTCGTACTAAGCTCTGATTATGGATATGAGGCTTATTCATCTGAAACTCCCAATGTTCTCCGGATGTTGGACTCTTTCACATAATTAATGCTTCTCCGAACTGTAATGGAGCTTTCAGGTACTGCACCTGTGGAAGTCCCAGCTGAGAGTGGAGAACCACCTCTTTCATTACACGGGGACTACATGATCCTGATTACACTACACGAGACTAGCAAAGGATTCACTGGATCTCCTACATCCAGAGTAGTTTTTTAACCCCCTTCGAGGACAGCTGATCCTAATGGTGGGAGGAATGAGGAATACACTGGGAAGATCTTAATTTCAAGTCTCACAAGGTTATGGTGTCTAGATTGTCCCCCAATTCCCCCCTTGGACTAACAAGTCGCAGCTGATTTGGTCTGCATTGCCCCGGAAAGGGGCAGAGATCCAGAGCAGAAGTCCCAGACAGCTGATATCTCAGTCACACTTCCAAGTACCAAGGATCAGATCGCAATATTATAGAGATGCGTTCGAAATCTAGAAAAATGGTGTAGGGCATCTGCAGCAAGTGAGCCAGAAGCGAAGACACTGAATCATGGCTTTCTCTAGCAGCATCGATCTTCACTAGCCAGAGTTATATGCCCATTCTATCGCAGCAGTTACAGATGACTAGAGCATCATACGATACCATTCATTGTGTGATTATAATTGCGACTCTCATAAGTCGCCTTGCAAGAAATCAAGAGCTTAAATCATCACATCCAGAGGCGAGGAGGCTGCAAGATGTTTTAGCCACATGATGATCAACACATAAAAAGATAACTCTGTGTTTGGAGTATCGTCCCAGCGCAAGTTGGTATCAGGACCCGGAAGAGCGTAGACCTGCACATCAGAAGGCCAAAGACAGCTGCGCCAGCCCTTGTGAGGCGTCGTTTCCTCTCCCACACACCGACCTGAACACAGCATCAGTGAGCATGTCCTCGTGATAAATGCCGAAGGAACAATCGGAGGCATACCTCCCAGAAACAAATAAGTGCGAGAGATTAGAGATGACCTTAGCGCGAGTTGGCGTGAGAGCATCCATCGCCAACCCGAAAAGTGGAAGTTGCATGAACAAGACAGAATCGGGCACACAAAAATGACTCATGGGCCGATGATGGCTAAACATCAAGCATATTGTGCCATTAACGATCGCACATGTAATGGAAAGATGTGCAACATTCTCAGACAAAAGATGTCCATACTTGTCTCCCCCATATACACTGAAAAATGTATTGGGGGAGGATTGTGACATAGAATGTCTTATTAGTTTCCTTAGGAAGGTTAATATTTTCAATAAAATTTAATTAAGCATAATATTTATGCAATAATTGGGATTGGGATTGACTCATTACATCACAAACGCTTAATAACAACATAAGGCATGATAAAACGTAATGCAAGGCAAGAATACAAGATTGGCGCAAGACTATACGCATGAAATTCTTGTGTAATTAACGTGATTTATACAGATACGATGTATGAAGTTGCATAACTGAAGTGATGGGTAAATAGACGAGATAAGTGAGTAAATAAGTTAGAGTTATAAAGTGAACAAGCCAGAGTATAGCACAGGAGTAGAAAATATAATAGTGGTAGAGTAAGTATAGAATCATAGCAGATAGATAAAGAAATAGAATGCCGTGCGAGGTGGAATTGATAAGTAAAGGGCGAGGCGAGGATGGGGATGGTGTATGTAAACGAAGTGGAAAAAATTTAGAGGTCAAGGAAAATAAATACCGATATAACTTCACAAAAAGAACATTCATAAATATGGTAATATAATTATTACTCTACGGCAATTGCAACGTTATATGAACTACTGTTCGAAGTCACAGAAATGATACTGCAACAGTATGTGAAATGTATAAAATGGTGACAATTATGCCTAGAATATGGCAACAGTTAGCATGCATAGAATATTCGAGAAAATATGAACATATGAAAAAAAAAGACTGCACACACAAAAATACCCTCATAAAAAAAGATTAAATAAATCTATGCTTTTGCTTAGCATGATCGATTAGAATTAAAAGGGAAAAAAACACGCCTAAAAAAAATTACTCTTCACTAAGAAAAAAATAAGATAACTACCATCAAAAGGAAATTTTGCAGAAACATGGTAGAGGATAGAGAAAATAAATGCCCCTAGCACGGAACACTTGTCCGGATGTTTAGAAAAAAAAAATTCCCCTACTTGTTGAAAACATAACGGCATGCACACATAGGGAAAAAAAAAGAAAGGAAAAGAAATTGCCCATGGCATACTTACAATTTTGTTTTTGGAGGGAGTGCTGGTCGGAGGCAAGTTCGTGTCCCAAGCTTGAAAAAAAGCAACATCCTCAGCTTTGGCACCATCTGTGAGGGACTTGTAAAACGCACGGTCTGTTGCATATATTTATTGATGGGAGATTCTTGGTAATGTAGCATGGACAAAGGTTGAATTGGCCGGCTTGTACAGAAGAGACCGGGGTAGCCCCCGGGAGGCCGCGGGCGAGTGGGGCCGAGACTCGAGGTAGAGTGTCCGCTTGGGTCAAGGCTGAGGCCAGAGGTCATGAGCGCTGTGGGCGTGGCCTAGGTCAATGTATGGGCAAGAAACCCCATTGGTCACCTTTGTCGGCTAGGGGGGGTGTCATCAAAGGCATATGACCAATCTGAGAGCTGTGTATGTGTATGTTTGTGTGTGTACAAATATATATATATATACATACATATATATGTATTTATATATCTACATCATCATCAAGGGACTAACGCCGACGGGGGCGCATGGCTGCATCCACCCTTCGTTTCTAGCCACGGCGAGTCTTTGGGCAGGTCCTTGGCCCATCTCTAATTCCTTGCAACAGGTCTTGTCGGGCTGCCCAAGCCATGACCTCCTAGGTCTTCCCACAGGCCTTCTACACCCAGGATTGTCTCGCAAAGAGACAAGCTGATGGGCAGGGTCATCCACAGGAAAACATCTTGGTGCTCATTTAGCCTGAGTTGGCAATCCCAGATTAGGCAAATAACAGGTTCCCTGCCAGTCTCTCAGTGCAGCCATTGGTTGGACACATGGTTCTGCCAACTGTACTCCATGATCTGGCGAAGAGACTTGTTACAAAAGGCATCAAGATGAGACTCCAAAGCAGTAGATAGCATCCAGGTTTCGCCTCCATAGAGCAAAACTGGCAGTATCAAGGCCTTGAAGGCACATAGCTTGGTCCTTCTGTAAAGGTACCAACATCTCCAAATGCTCTTGCTGATTTTGTTCATGGTTCCTGCTGCCAGACCAATCCGTCTACTGACTTCTTCGTCAGACAAACCAGACATATGTGTTATGCTACCAAGGTATGAAAAGCTCTGTTACTTCAATGTCCTCACCGCAAGCATGGATTGACTGAACAGGTGATTCCAGGGACTCAGATAAGATAGCAACATCATCGGCAAAGTCAAGGTCTAGGACCTTGATATTGCTCAGTGTTGCTCCACATTGACTTTGAGTAGTAGGTCTGCCCATTATCCAGTCCATGCAGGTGTTGAAATGGGGTTGTGCCATTAGGCAAATAATCTGTGTCAGAATTCCCCTGAGTCTCAGAATCTCCCATAGCGATTCTTGATGCACCGAGTCAAATGCCTTCTTGAGCCGTGTAGATGTAGGCCCGCCAAACAGCAGCACGACTACAACTCTCAAGGCGCGCTTCACAATTACTCAAAGTGCTAGGATATGCTAGTTTTGTGACTTGCCAGGAGTGAATCCAAACTAAGACCTCAGTCTCTGCCCGTGCATCAAAAGTGATCGCCAGATTCGATTCAGAAGAATGTCGCCGACAAAAACTTTAACTGGTATGCTAAGCCAGTGTAATGCACCGCGTCAGTTGCCTACCGTCCCAACAATATCCATCCCCCCCCCTCCCTTCCCCTTCCGCCCCTCAACAGGTCAGGGCAGGAATGGAGCATACCAGATTGACTCAGCTTAGAATGCAGTGAAAGACTTGCACCCCATTCAAGCCCTATACATAGATTCACGCCCCCAGCCTTTAAGGATATCACTTATGCCTCGCCAGCATTCCCAAACTTCACCTTGCGAAATCGCCATCCTAACCTCCATTCAGGGTAGGAGGTTCCTCTGTGACATGACGGTCTGCCGGGTTTCTGGTCGATCTCTAATTATTTTCGCAGCACAGGTATTGTGATACACTTGCTTGCAGGCCAACTCCTTGGAGGTTTACCTGCGTACAACTGCTCAAAATTACAAACCCTAACATTGATCTGCGAATTATCTATCATCCACCGCGACAGACTGAGTCATCTGCAAGGGAGGCGCTAGAGTTAGCTTTCTCAGGCTTTGAGTAGGACAGGGTGAAGGTTAATTTACCAAGAAACGCCTTCAATATCCTCACAAGATTACCTGATGAACTAGGTTACTATGCAACCCCTCTCTCAGCAGTATCCACACCCTAGCACCAAAGAGTGATAGCAATTACGAATGACCATTCAGCCAAGCCATGTGAAATGCCTTCAGTGGCCTCTAATGTCTCCCCCAGATGACATGAAATTCCTGCCTTGTCCTCAGCAGTGTATGCACAACCAGACCAAGCATGGGACATGTTCACAGTGGACCATTTAATGATCTCAGTGCAGATGAAATTCTAAAGCCCTTGCCCTCAGGTATGCCAGTGAGACTCCTCCGCGCTCGCCTTCGAGTGTTTCATGCTCGAAGCGGCTACCTAAGAAAACAACTGCGATACGTAGTTTTCAAGTTCTGCTGAATCGCATCATAAGACTGCCTGTAGACGTGATCACACAGGGCCACAAC
Source organism: Penaeus monodon (assembly GCF_015228065.2). NCBI lineage: Eukaryota > Metazoa > Arthropoda > Malacostraca > Decapoda > Penaeidae > Penaeus > Penaeus monodon. The sequence goes on along the minus strand of NC_051386.1, from coordinate 65,586,502 downwards.
TCCCCTTCCCTCATTCTGTCCAAGTGAAACAACCCTAGAGATGGCCACTGGAGGGACGAGTTCTGAAGTGCGACCTGTAGGGTAGAAACTACCAGTACTATGCGGTCAGATGCACAGAACTCAGCACTCCGCGTAAACCCTAGCAATTCTGGAGGATCCTCCATCATGTACTAACAAGAATGTGGTTGATCTCCTTGGCCACTGTAACTGTATCGCTACACCATTTTCTGGGACCTAGCAAAGTTCTGTCAAAGAGGCTGTTCTCACTGCTAGGATCAGCTAGGGAAAGCCAACAGACATCTCATAGCCAGCTCGATCACAGTTGGACCTGCATTGAAGTCGCCCAGACAATGCAAATATCTCACCAGTGGCAATTGTCTGCCATGGATGTGAGTTTCCGCGTCGACACCAGTGTTTGCAAACATCAGTAGGAGCCATACACAGCCACAAGAGACATAAAGGGCCAAAAAGCATGCTTCAGTCTAAATGCCATAAATACGCTCATCAACCAGTGTTACCATCAAATACCAAAGGATGAATTTGACTGGAGATGGGAGGTGATACCATCGCTGCGGCCCGACCACTCCATTCCCTTGATAGCAGAAGTAACCTCTTATCCTGCCCAAAAGGACCAGATGTTCCAAGGCCTTACCCAGTCGGGGTGCCCCAAATAAAGGGGGTCGGCAGGTTGTGGGGGCCCACCAACCACCTGTGGGGTTCATTAGGGTTTTGTCGCACAAGCCTCATGGGGGCTTGGTGCCTGCCAGGGCACAGGTGGGACGAGTAACTCTCATTTTCCCCCCCTGCATGCCAAAATTTGCCCTCCCAACAGGACCCACAACCTGCCTTGCTTGATAGGTGGGAGGAATAGCACCCTTCCCCCCCAGCATATCCATTTTATTCTGGATGTCACTGGTGAGTTATCTGGGGGAGGAGGGGCCCACCTCCCCTGGGCCAGGTTAACCCCAGGTTTGGTACGGAGCCAGGGCGAGTCCACATGCCGGTGGGCCTAGTTCCGTACCTCTGGGGTCTCCTGCCCCCTCTGAGATCCCTCCCCATTTTAGCATAGGACCGTAAGGGGCCCAGTATTCATGGATGGCCACGAGGAGGCACTATAGAAGTCTCAATGACGGAGAGGCTGTTTAACTGGCAGGGAGGCTTATGCAGAGCTGCTTCCCTTTTTCGGCACTAGGCAAGAGAGAAGGCATGCAAGCACTTTTACACTATCTAGGCTACCATAGTATCGCTTTTACATCACCCTGAGGGATAAAACACCCACTCATATATATATTATATATATAATATATATATAATATATATATATTATATATAAAATTATATATTTTATATATATAAAATTAATATGTATATATATATATAATTTTTTGTTTTGTGTGTGTGTGCGTTTGTGCATGCGTGTGTTTGTGTGTTTGTTTGTTTGTGTGTTTTTTGTTTGTTTGAGTGTGTGTGTGCGTGTATGTGTGTGTGTGTGAGTGTGTGTGTGTGTGTGTGTGCATGTGTGTGTGTATGTGTTCATATACACATACATAGGTCATCTATATTCATCATACACATAGACATACACTCACAAATACACACAACATACACACACGTGTTTGTTGTTATATGTATATATGCATATGTAATGTATACTGTGTAATGAGAAACTGTCCCCGTTGCAACACCGTTTCCCTTCGCTCACCAATTCTTCCTGAAGGTTGGAATGCTCTCTCCGCTCGACAACCCATAAGAATAGCATCAAGGTAATTGAGACCAAGCGCTTGCTTTCATGTCTTACATGCAGTCCATTTACGATAAAATTTTTTAAAATCCATTTCTCTTTCGTTTGATTTTATTTTATCTGTTTTGGGTCTGTAGGAATCTGGTTGATATGTCCGAGAAATGTCCATAAGGGGAAGGTTGATGATAAACATGTAGAACGTTTTGGGGAAAGGATGGGACTGATGTGGAAGGGGAATGTTAAGGAAGACAAAGGAAATAAAAGAGGACTGTAATGAAAAAATAATGCGTCAATAAAAACACAAACGTAAAAAGGGTTGCAGACAGCCGCAGTTAGTCAGGACTGGTTTGTTGGCATCGTTCTGTCTCAAAGGCAATGGAGTTCTGCGCCATCGGATCAAGTCTTTATCGAGTTCGCAGCGCCTATGTGACTGTACAGGCCTATCCTGGATCGGCAGTTGCCCAGGTGTAGGTGGCGTCAGGTTCCGAGGGGCCATGATGCTGCCCTCTTGTCGTCTGTCGGTATTCTCTCTTCCTATGTTGGTCTCTCCTCTCCTCACTCCTTTTTTGTGCAGGCTTTCACAGCACTTCTCCAGCTACTGCGGTTCTTCAGCCACTGACTACAGCCTTGCTGGGTCGATGTCACCTGCCCTCAGTCTCGCTTACAGACATCCTTGAAGGTAGGATCCTCCCATCGTCCATTCTCCTGTATGGGCCAGCCGCCGGAGCCGACGCTGGGTGAGCAGGACGAACATGCTCGGGATGCTGCTGATAATTGCGTTTCTCTTGTTTGCGGACGCGGTCCTGTCCAGGGATTTCCCAGGCTCCTCCTGAGATTGGGCAGATGGAGGGTATTGCTGAAGCCTGCACAAAAACTCGCTGCTGTATAGCAGCAATCTTGGACATGTGGTCTGGTACCACCTTAATCTTGGTGGTGGTGGCAGCTTCTTATTCTCCAACCCTCTTTGTCAGGACGAGCCTGGCAGTTGCCGCCTTGCCGATGCGCTTGTTGAGTTCGGCGTCAGGGAGAGGTTGCTGGAGATGTTGGAGCTAGATACGTAAAGTCCTCGACCGACCTGAGTGGTAATCACCAATGGTGATGCTTGTGGTACTGGCTCACATCTTGGACCCAGATTGTTAGTCTTTCTTAGGGCTGATGGTCAAGCCAAACTCTCTGCAATGCATGCGCAAAGCAGGTGATGAGTCGCTCGGAATGCTACTCAGAGTGTGAATCCAGTGCTGCATCATCAGCGAAGAGCATCTCTCGTATGAGTACCTTCTGGTGTGAATGTACACTCCGTCCTCTAACTGGCTGAAGGCGTAGAACAGCAGCAAAGAGAAGATTCCGAAGAGTGTTGGAGTGAGTATGCACCCTTGTTTCACCCCGCTCTTGATTGGAAATGGGTCTGAGGAAGGAAAACAATCGTTACCTATTACGGTGCCCGGCATGTTCTTCATGGAAAGACGTTTTCATCCTCAGTAGCTGGGGGGGCATCCAATCTTCTGCAGCAGAGTGAAAAGGCCGTTCCTGCTAACGAGGTCGAAGGACCTTGGTTGATCAATTAGAATGCGATGTAAAGGGGTCGCCTCTGTTCGCAGCATTTCTCCTGATCTGTCATAGCTGATCTAAAACCCCACTGGGCTCGGGGTATACACACTCTGCGAGCAACTGCAGCTGTTGAGGACTGTACGGTGGCGAAGGCTTTCCAACACATGCGTGAGGAGGGATATTCCACGGTAGTTGTTACAGTCTCTGTGGTCGCCCTTGTTCTTGAATAGAGTGACGATGTTGTCGTTGGCGCATCTCTTGGGCCACTGTTTTCCTTTCTTCCCAGCACTGCTGCAGCAGCTGATTGCAGATGGTGAAGGAGAGCAGTCTTCTTTCCCACTTGATGACTTCAGGTGGGATGCCTCCTTTTACTGGGAGCTTTGCCACAAGGCTAGGGAGTCGATGGCCTTGCTCAGTTCATCTACGGGAGGGTGGAGCATCATGCTGGCATCCATGACAGGCAGGCTGGGTGTTCGCCGGCAGCTCTGTGACCACATTCTCTCTTGAGTAGATGCTCCTGGTATTGTTCAACCACCTCTCCATCTGCTTGCTGGGTGTCTGTTATGATGTCGCGGCAGTAGATTTCAGGAGCGCGGATTCTTGTTCTGCTTGGCCGAAGGCCTTCTCAGCCTTCATATATGCCACGAATATTGCCGCCAGTCAGCAGATGAGCTGGATACTCACAAAGGTTGAGCCAGTAGTCATTTGCACAGAGCCGAACGATCCTGGCCTTCCGGAGTGCAGCGAGGACTCACAGAAGGGTCCCTTCTTGTGGTTAATGAGGGCAGCTCTCCTGGCCTCAATTGCTGGATCTAGTTCAGCAATGCCGGCTTCAAAACAAATCCGGGTTCTGCCTCTCTCTCTTGCCGAAGAAGGTCCATTGCAGAGACGTAGATGAAATCACCAGATGTTGACTCCACTTCTCTTCAGTGTTGCCACCAGGGCAGTTTTGAGGGCATCCTCAATGGAATGGCGAAGTGCTCGCCACAAGTTTCTGCGGAATTGTGTTTGCGTGGTGTTAATGCGGGGGCCGACCTTTCTGCTTAGATTGGTGCGATCCGCTTGAGTTGGGGACAGATTCACTGCCGCCCATGGAGTGGTCAGTGTCGCAGTAGGCTCTGTGTAGCTGTGTGGGGTTGAGAACACATTTACAATGATGGTCTTCGAATGCTGACGAGATCAGCTGGTGCCAGTGGCGAGATCTGGGATTGCCGCCAGGATACTCGGCGATGCGGCTTTGGTGGCAAAGAATGTGTTGATATGCATAGGTCGTGGTAAAGAGACATAACTCAAGCAACCTCTGTCCATTCTCGTACATCTTGCCGATGCCAAAGTGACCGATGCAGTTGGGGCAGGAGTCACGGTCGGAACCACTCGTGCATTAAAGTTCGCCGGCAGGTATAGTTTTTCATGGCAGGATGTCTCTGATGGTGTGTCAAGCTCCTCATAGAACTGGTCCTTGGTCTCGGCTGAGGAGCAGAATGTGGGAAAGCGTAGAAGATGCTCAGGATGTTCACTGGGCCAGAGAAGGTTGACAGTCGGAGACCAGGATGCGGGCTGAACCAATGATGCGGTTTATACAGTAGAAAAACAGAGAATTCTTCACTGTGAAATCCAATGCCATGGCACTCTTGGTTCCTCGGGTTTTCTTGCACTGCCAGAAGGAATGTGTAAGTTCTGTTCTCTTGAGGCTGCCGTTTGATGCAAGTCTGGTTCCTGAGCACAGCAAACGTCGATTCAGCCTTGTGAGCTCGCAGCGAGAGTTGTTTTTTCTGAGGTCATTGACCTGTTGTAGGTCGCTGGAGAGGCCAGGACACAATTGTCCTACATTCAGCTTGCTTAATGCAAAACTGATGGTTCTTTTTTCTGTTTTGCCTGTGCAGGGTTTGCAGTTGCTTGTCGGTCTTTTTCCCTAGTTCAAGCAACCTATTGAAGCAGGCAGACTGTGGCGGGTCAGGACTTATTGGATGGGGGCTGCCCGCTTGAGGTGGGCGATAGCTGACCAGTGGGGTTGCAATGCCCCTCCCACGTCTAAGACAACCCATGGGCGCCTTGGACCTAGCCAATCAATCCTGGCTTATAACTCGTAACTGCTGTCTCCGTGTTGTTTTTGCGCTGTGGACAGTGGCACTTGAGTGACCTCTCCCGGGAGCAGGCTGAAAAAAGGTATGGAGATCTGGGGTTGCCCAGTCGCCAGGAATCTCCATCTGGCCTCGCTGGTGTAGCCAAAGGAGCGCAGATTTGATTGATTGAATTATTAAAAATTAAACTTAAAAAAATCTATCAATAGACTATCTTATAAATAACAAAAACAAAAATAAAAATCAAAGCATAAATATTATACCTCTAAGTCTATAAAATTATTGCATAAACATTATGCATAATTAAATTTATTAAAAATTTAAGTTCTCCCTAAGAAAATAATAAGAACCCCTTAGCTCACAATTCCTCCCCCAATACATTTTCAGTGTTAGGGGGGAGACAAAGCCACATACGTCTTGGTCTGAGAATGTTGCACATCTTTCCCACTTACATGTGCGATTGTAAGGGCTCTTGCATCCCTCACAAAGTGACTGAATTTTTAGCCATCATCGGCCCATGAGTCAGTCTTGGTGTGTCCCGATTCTTAGCCTTTTATGCAACTTCCACTTTTCGGTTGGGAAGGATGCTAGTCACCCAACTGCCAAGGTAATCTCTAATCTCTCGTCAGTTTATTTTGAGATATTGCCCCATTGTTCCTTCCATTTATCGCGAAGCAAACTCTGATGCTGGGTTTCAGGTCAGTGTGTGGAGAGGGAAAACGAGCATCCACAAGGCTGAGCGGCAGCTGCCTTAGCCTTCTGATCAGCTCGCTAATTCCCACTGACACCAACATGCGCTGGCACCCAACACCAGAGTTATCTTTGTTACGTGTTGGACATCAGTGCAAGCAATCTTGAAACCTCCCTCAAATACTGGATGTGCTGAGTTAAGGCTCTTGATTGTTGCAGGATACGAGAGTCACAAGATATCACAACAGAATGGTCATAAGATCTCTAGTCATCTTCACTGCTGCAAGGATGGCATGCAACTTGCAGTGGGAAAGATCGAGGCTGGCTAGAGAAAGACTGCCAGATGCAGTCTTCCTTCTGCTCACTGCTGCAAAGCCCACACCATTCAGATTTCGAACCATCTGTATATATGGCGTCCGATCTTGGTCCTTAGAAAATGTGCTGAAGAAAATCCTCTCTGACTTCTGCTTCAGATCTCTCTTTCCCAATTTCCGACCAAATCCAGCTCGACTTGATTAGTCAAGGGGGAAATTGGGGAGATTCCAACAGCCAGAACTTAGTGAGACTTAATTAAGTTCTTCTACAAGAGTCCTCATTCTCTTACCATAGGATTGGTTATCTCAAGGGGTTGAAACCAATCTGGTGATGTAGGAGATCACGGAAATACTTTGTAGTCCCGTATAGTAAATCAGGTTAATGTAGTCACGGTATAATGAAAGGAGGTGGTTCTCCACTCTCAGCATACAGGGACTTCACAGGTGAAGACTGGAAAATGCCCAGTACAGATTCTGAGACGCTTCATTATGACCGAGTCCAACATCCGGAGAACAGTGGGAGTGCAGATGAATAAGCTTTCACATCCATAGTCAAGCTTACTACGAATAAGCGCTCAGTTAAAGCGTAGACGCGTTGTGCGGTCTGCACCCCAAAGATAAATGTGAAAGAAACCCGCCAACAATACAAGTGCTCTTGTAGGCCTTAACTTTTAAACTGTTTGATGTGAGGCAACCATGTAATCAAAATTAGACCCAAGTACTTCACCATTGGACAAATTGCAGTTGGGTTGCCCCTAAAATAGAAGGAAGGATGGGAATTTCCTCGTTTGTGGAAATGTACAGCCATGGGGTCTTGCTTTGAGAAAATTTGAAACCCATGATATGTTGCCACTGTACCAACCTGATTTATTGCAGTATGCATGCGTCGCTTGCACTCCGTAAGCTTACTCCTGAGCAGTACAGTGTAAAGTCATCCATACAGATTCATGAGACCGCACTTGGAACCAACCTTTATAATGTCATTTATAGCAATGGCAAAACAGGGTCACACTTAAAGACCACTCCTGTGGGACCCCTCCCAGCTGGTCTTCCGATTAGAGAAAACTGTTTCCACCCGAACTCTAAATTTCTGTTAACAAAGGAAGGCTTTGTTGAAGGTAGTAATGCTCCTCTTAAACCAATGTAATACAGCTTCATGAGTATGCCATTGCTTCCAAGTAGTATCATAAGCCAGTGACGTCGCTGTGCGAAAGGAATTCTGTTTATAGCAGTTTTCATCCTCACAAGTGGCATCTTGGTGATCTCAATTTCTAAACCCACTATTGATATGGGGTCAGCACGTTTTCTTTTCTAGCAGCCATGTCAACCTGAAGTTTACCATTTTACCATCAGCTTGCAGATGCAGCTGGTGAGAGAAAGTTGGTCTGTAATTTCCTGGTGTGGAAGTATCTTTGCCGGTTTAGGAACCGGAATGATTATAGCCTCTTTCCATGTGGATGGCACTGTGCCCTCCCTATAGATCCTATTGACAAGTCAACAGGAACTTCTGGAAACTCTCGGAAGTGAGATATCATTTGATATGGAATATCTTCACTTCCTGGGGCAGTCAATATGGCAGAGCTGCAAAGCAGAGCCCTCCCTTGCGCAAACATGGCACGTTGTATGGAAGTTCTGCCTGCATTCATAAGAGGAACGACACTGTGGTGTTGTTCCTGTTAAGCACGAAGAGTGGAGAATCGATGCAGTGTAAGATGCTCCAGAGGAGGTCTCTGCCATGGAATTTAGCTAGCTCATTAGCAATATCTTTTTGTATGTCGATGATTATGCCCTCTATCTTCAGAGGCAGGTTGTGATAGAATGTGCTCTTTCAGCAATCTTACGCACCTTGTCCCTATACCCATGCTAAGGGGGTCCCCAGAAGTTAATCGAGGAGACATACGGTCTCCACGACGTCCGTCTATCCTCCTTACACGCGCCTGGCCTGGCTCGGGTCTTTTTGGACATGATAAAGGTTACAATGCTGGGGCGTCGTTTCAACTGCCCTTTAATGCAGCTTTCTCTCTTGTTCTGACAGCTTGTTGGCATTCATCAGACCAACATGGTACTGGAGGTCGACGGTTACTGTCCGCACTTGGGAATGGATGCTTTCTCTGCAGGTGAATTAGTGATGTCAAGTGATTAACAGGCATCTTGACAACACACTGGAAATCATTAACAGATCCTTGCAATACTGCAGTGATCTAACAAGATTCAGTCTGCATGTTCAAGTCGCCATCTCTGCACTCATTGACTGGAATACCAGTCACCTCCTCCAAAATTATTGAAAATGGTCGCTTCCCGATGTAAGTCTTCATGACCGCCAAGTGAAGTTCAAATGTGAATTCAGGGAACCTATTGATAGGTCTATATTGGAGAATGTCCCAGTTTGAACTTGGAAATGTGTGGGGAGTGTCACTGTCAGTAAAACTGCCATCCTGCTCTTAAGAACAAGGACTCAAGGCGCCTTCTCGAGTGTAGCACAAAGTGTCTCCCAGAGGTTGATGCCGACCATTGAAATCTCCCAAGAGTAGAAATGGTGTGGCACTGCCCAAGTACATCTTCCAAATCATTTTGTGAGAGTATGTGGAGGAAGGTAGATGGATGCAAACAGTGTAAGGTCGTGTCAAGCCGATTCTCACAGCCTTCACCGCAGTGTTGTCTGCAGGTGGATGGCCTCGGAAGGGGAATATCATGACGTACCATTACTGCTACTCATCCATGAGGTCCATTGTCAAAGGTTCCATAATGGGCTTGAACTTGAAATCCTCTCAGGAAAAGGGACGATTTTCTTGGTCATAATCTCTTGTAGGCATACACCAAAACTGGGTTCCATTGAAGCTATCAGAGGTTGCAGTTCTTCCATTTTGCATGAATTCCCTGACAGTTCATTGGATTAGGGTATCCAGTTCTTTAGATTATTTCTTCAATAAGGTTGTTTGGCAGCAACTGTGGTCAAGGTTTGCCCCACACCTTTAAGCTGTCCCTGCCAGGATCCTGGGAGTTACCTTTTTAATGTTTCTTACCCTGGGGAACTAGTTGCCACAGGTTTCCCTTTGGGACAGGTTCAGAATTTCTTTGCCTAGGCAAAGGGACGGACTGAGCCTTTGCTTCAGGGGCATTCGGTTGGCAGCGGAGGCCCCTGTGGATTTTTGTGCAGCTGGAGTCTTTGGGACAGGTTCAAGGATCCTTTGCGGGGCAAAGGGCTTGCGTGACTGGAGCCTGTTACTTCAGGAGCATTCTGCCTAAGCAGGCAGATGCTCCTGTGGATGTGGTGGCGCTGGAGCCTGTCACCGGTTGGAGGCCTCTGGAGCCTTGGCCTGATGCCCAAAGACCTTAGTTTGGGAGGAGAGTTCCTCAATAGACCCCTCACTCATACATCCGTTTTCTGGTGGATACCAAAACTCACCAGAGGCGTGTCAGCAATTTGGGAACGAGGTTTAGAGGGAAGTGGCAGAGTGTGTGCTGTAAGAAGCATTGCGAAGGCAAGGGTTGGTGGAAGGAGGATGGGCTAGACCCCCCTGAAGCAAAGGACCTACCTGGCTGTGCAAAACAGCATATGGGCCACGTCGCTTTGCTCTGGAAAATATAACGTTATCCTTGACTCCTTATTACCAATACTCCTTTCAAATTTGTACCTTTTACATTGGTTTGAGAAGCTTCCTGAGCCTCTTTGCAGTGGTAACAGCATATGGACCTAGACAGTTGTCATCCCTTGATGACCTGTTGTACCACACTTACACTACTCTGGTTGTCCATTTTCTTTAAAACGGCATAGAGTTGGCTCCATGCCCATAACCCTGGAAGGGAAGCACGCATAGGGTGGGCAAAATATGCTTTACCTTGAGGTGGTACCAGCTAACTTAAACCGATTCTGGAAGGACTAATGTGTTAAAAGTTAGAAGAAGAAGATGGTGTTCGACTGTTCCAAAACCATCAACATTTCTCCTAAAACGTTGTTACTGCCACTACATTAAAATTCTCTAGTCCTCTAACAGAAAAAAAAAAATTCTTCCTCAGAATCCTCATCAGTCTCGGGAAAAAGGACAATTCCCTTACACTGATGAGGGTTTTGTGAGGAGAGCATGAAACTGCGCCCCAGGAACGTTAAACATATTGCACGCAGACGGTCCCCTCGTCTGGTGACGAAACCCTCAACTATCAGCTACCATCTCGCTGTTGGGTGATACGAGGATCACGTTGACATACTTCAACTATTTCCGATAACCTCAAAGAGTCAAGATCCATGATTGATACACCATCAATGGTCTTCACTACCAGGTATTACTATATGAAATGCTTTCATTATTTACCAGGTAAGATCTCACTTAGTGGATTGATTTTTTTTTTTTTTTTGGGGGGGGGGTGGAGGAATTTTCACCTTCTTACTGGTTTCGGAGCCCCGGGAACCATACGATTCCCATTCTTGACTTGGGAAAACTGAAAGGTTCCAGAGTGACAAAATGTGATTTTCCGAGAGAAATGGTCGAGGGATGCGCAGGTCGTCAGGGCAAGAGCTAGATCTTTGTAAATTTGTAGTACTCATACAAATTTGAATTCTTCATTTCATCACCACCCCACCCACCATGGGGTCCAACCGCGCGGAAGCTATAGTTGGGTTCAAAATCTCCCAAACAGCAAAGGGTAATGAGGAAATATACCGCAGCCACTATCACAGTACTGATGGCAGTCGTGGGACCTATGCGCTACCACTGAATAGTGCCTGCTTGACCCTAGCCATATTTGGACCAGCCGATTGACTTGACCGGGCCTTGATCAAGCCACCCGTCTAACCAGAATATAAAGGACCAAAGAGTGTGTTGCTAGCTGCAGGGCGCAGCGTGCAGCAGCGCTCAACCTCCCGGACTCTGTCTCCTGGTAATACGGGATGCAAGCACGGCAAACACACGTGGGAGAGTCTCCTCAGTCCAGGATGGAAGAAACCAGGGGGTGGGTTACACCATCCCCTCATAGCCTGGTGCACAGGAAGCCATTTGTCTATCCCTCACTGGTGACTCCTCCAGTATGGGTAGCCCCCTGGTCCGGCTCACCAGATCACTGGGACTTCAAGCCCCCCCACCGCGGCAAGGCGGCTTCCGTTAGGGGGGAAGGAGCACTGACATTGTCATGCAACAGGAGACATTAACAATGGGACCTGTTTGCTTCTCCGGGTATCATGTCTTCATGCTGCCAAGCATTGATGGCAAGAGAGGCTTGATCACCCTTGTCAGAGCAACAATCCCCTGCTCCGCAATAGCTGATGCACCGCACTGTGGAGACAATGTTAAATCTCTTGCCATTGAGATTCACCTGGCCAGGGGGCCACTGAAATTGTACAATGTGTACAGCCGGCCACACTGTAGTACCTTAGATATCAGCCAGGTTCTGTGCTTCTGCAGCACATGACCGAGTGATCATAGGGGGAGACTTCAATGCACACCACCCCATCCTGGCTCCCTGCTGGGCACCGGATGCGGCTGGCTATCACATAGCCAAAGGGCTTGAAACATTCCCTGAGATCGCTCTCCTCAATACCCAAGTGCCAACAAATGTCAGAGGAAGGGTCCTAGACCTCACCCTGGTCACTGTGACTCTGGTGGAGAAGGTTGGCTGTTGTGTCGATGAGAACCGTCACAAGTGACCATTACGGCAATGTAACTACCTTGTGGATAGTGGCCCAGGCCGGGAAATGCCACGACCGAATTCCCAAAAAATGGAAACAGACAAAGCCACTGGCAGGCATTTCAGAATGCCTTTTGGGTGGCTGTCCCGAGAAGCATGACCTCTTGGGAAACCCAGACTTGTAAAAATGCTTGTGAGACAGCCTCACTGACCATACCAAAACTCGGCTTGTGGTCCAGGAGTCACAAAAACGAGGTTAGGGAGGTCAACCACAGGGGAAACATGTGCCGAAAACAATTCCAAAGGCAAAAACCCGACAACCAAGCCCTCCTAGGGGGGCTGTCAGGATGGCAAGGAAACTGCCAACAAGTCAGGCAGGAAAAGTGGCTGGAAAAGGTGTGAGTTCTTCGACAACTATACCACCCTCTCAGAGCTTTTGGCACGGGCCAAACAAGCTACCAGCCGCTCAGCCCCCAGGTGCCGCACCATGACCCCCACTCAGAGGCGAACAGCTGGCGGATGAGTTCTCTGCAAGAACAAGTATCAACAGCCTGCCAGCCGAACTGAGGGCAAGACAAGAACGCCCCACAAACCAGACGGGCCTTTCTCATAAACAGAGAAAGGGCAAACCAAACCCATAAAATCCAGACATTATCTTTTCTCTGGGGGAACTAAAAAAATGGGCCCATAAAAAAAATTCTAAACAGCCCCGGGCTCTGATGGGATCTTGTCCCCCTCATTTTCCCCCCCTAACTGTAGGGGACTCGCCCTTCCTGCAAAATCATCAACAAGGCCTGGGGAAAAATCCACTTACCCCCGCATTTGGAAAAGGGGGCCCCCATAGTTTTCCCCTCCCCAAACCAAAGGAGCCAGGGGCCCCCCAACTCTTCTCCCCCCTCCTCCCCCTCAGCTGTCTGTCCAAAAACGGCCCCCGAGGAATTTATCTGAACCAGCTTTAATGAAAAAAGGGCCCCCACAGGAAAAACCTTTCCCCGGGGTTTTTCCCGGGGGAAAGGGGCAAAAGTACACACAACTAGCCACGGCCCCTTTTGGGGACAAAAAAGGGTAGGCACATCTGTTTCTAAATATTCCTTACCTTTAGAAGGCTTTTTTAATTGGCAAGTCCTCTTTTCCATTCCGGAGACCTGACCAGAAAAGGGGAAACAGAGGTAAGCTCTTGGCTTGGAAAAGGGGGAATTCCCTTTTAAAAAATAGAACAAAAGGGGGTCAAATTCCAAGGTCCTTATCACGGGACATGCCAAGGGAAAACGAACCCCCAAAGGGTGGGGGTTCTTTATTTTCCAAACCCTTTTTTAAACCCCTTAAGGCCTGTATCCCCCAAAATAAAACCTCCCCGTGGGGTTTCAAGTTTTCCTATTTCAGGAAAATTTTGCTATCCTCTCCACTGGACCACATTGCCTAAACAAATCCAAGGGTTTTCCTTGGGGGCCCCGGAACCCTTTTAAACTGAGGAAAGTTTGTAGGACTAAATCCCCAAAAACCCTGCAGCCCAAATTTCCAAAAACCATGGCTCTGAAGGGCAAAAAAATTCAAGGCACAGTCTTTAAAAACCAGGGGAAAGGACTTGGGGAAAGGTAACCGGGCCCCTCCCCTCCAGAAGGGGGGTCCAGTACCTGGTTACCAACCAAAATACTGTTGTCATGAGAGCCAAAGGGGGAGGAGACGCATTTGGAGCAGACACAAAATTCTAAGATCATTTTATGTACATGCCCGTCCGGCCCATTGGGGGGGCCCCTGCCCCCCCTTGCTTGATTGGGTTTAAAAAAAAAAACATAAAGAAACCCAAATGGGGACATCCAAAACGAAGGGGCCCCCAAAGGTTTGGTTTTACCTCGTGAAAGGGGGGAGAGGACCTTTAAACTTTTTTAAAGTGAAATTCCCCCTTTCTCTGAAAAAAAAGCCACTCAAAAGGGTTTTTTTCCCCTCAGTTTAGGGGGAAGAGGGGGGGTTTTTTCCCGCACCTGTTCAAAAAAAAAGTTTTTTTCAAACCCTCCCGAAAACCCGCCCCCAAAGGGTATTTTACCACCGTTTAGGGAGAAAGCTAACTTTCCAGGCAGTTCCTAGGGGGGGGATGGGAAGTTATGTTCGTCTACAGTAGCCCATTTAGACAAAACCAGGTGAAGGCCTGGGGCAAAGTTAGGGGCTCCTACCCCCCCTATCATTTTCCCATGTGGAAAAAAAGAATGGCTAAAATCTCAGATGGTCTGCCCCGGCCCGTCCCTAGTAAGTAGAAAAGGAAAACCCAAAGCACACCGTTAGGCGGCCCCTCTGAGGCCCCCCAGGCCCCCATCCTTCCCCCCCAGGAGAAAAGGTTTTTGCCCCCCCTTTCCGAGCACGTGCCCCCGGGAAAATGGGGTCCCGTTCACCAAAAAAGGTTTCACCCCAAGTTTTCCTTTAAAGCCCGAAAATGTTTGGAAAGAAAAATAGGGTTAAAAGGGCCGAAACAAATTTAAAACAAATAGCCCCGCCCGGGAGCAAAAAAGGACACGGGCCCCCGTTTCCCATAAACGCGTAAAAGGGGGCCCAAAGGGCCCAAAAATTTCAGGGGGCCCGGGGGCGGTACCTCTCTTTAAACCCCCATGAAAAAGCCTCGAGACCTTTTGGTCTCGAGGCTCTCTTGGATAATCTTGGGTTGGTTTCCACCTGTGCCCCTTTCCCGCGCCCTTTGGGCCCGGGACGTTCCTTTCCCTTTGCACTGAATCAGCCCAAGTAAGGGGCCCAAAAACACCGCCCGGAGAGAAAGAGGAGTGTCCTTCCAGGGTTTTTGTTTTGATTTGCACTTGGGCGAGATAAAACCCCCTTAGTCGGGAGTTTTTTTTTTTTTTCTCGAAATTTTTTTTCCAATGTCCCCCTAGTCAAAAAATTGGGGGGTTTAATTCTTGGGGTTTATTTTGGGGCTTTTTTTGGCTTTTTTATAAGGGCCAAATAAAACCTTTTTTAAAGGTGGGGGGATATAGCCAGAGGCAAAAAAAGAAGTATTATAGAAAAACATCATAGCTCGTAAAACGTTGTCAGAGAGATGAATGAGTGCGTCACGTCCGATCTGAGAGGAAACCGGAGCCTTTCGAGGAAACTTCAGTGGTATTTGTTTAACCTCCTCCAGCGAGATGGGGGCACGGAGTTCGCATGTGTCGTCCAGATTATCCAGGTGGATAATCTGTCTTGATTCTGTTTCTATCCTGTGGTCTTAGCTCCAGGTGATGATTGATTGTAAATGTTCATCAAAAAAAGGGGGGTTCGTGAGGATAGAAAACAGTTTGGCAGTGATCGTGAAAAATTTTAATAACCTTCACGGAATTTGAAATTTGATTGTTGTCCTTGAGGAGGTGAGTGAAAGGGGGGAAATTCCTACCTTTTAATTGCCTGATTGATTGCCAAATTCCCGTGGAGTCCTAACTCTCATTGATTCTGTTTGTTTAATTAAATTCTGCCAATGAATTTTGCGGTCATTATCAAAACTATTTACGACATGGTTTCTGAGGATAGTGAGGTCCCACTGAACTCGGTGTAAATGATTTTGATTTTGAAGAAAACGATTCCTGTAGCAGGTCAGGAGACGCTTGGTTCTCTCGCTTGGATGGAATGATTTGCGGATCTTAAAGCGCTCTCGCGGGATGGCGCGGCGCATTTGCTGCTGAAATCCATGCGAAAAGATGATGCCAATGCCTATCTATTTCGAGAATATTTTCTCCTTCAAGGTTAAAATTTAAAATCTTGATTTGAAAGGTAAGATTTAAAGTCGTCCCAGTCTGCTTTTTTGTACCTGAATGATGTTTCTTTGTTCTGTATAGGTGTGGTAGAAGGTTTTAAGATGATGGGTAAGTGGTATGAACCGAAGTTCGGGCCGGGTTGTAAGTGTGTGTGGTAGGGGAGTGCTGCTCTGTTCCCGAAAACGAGATCAGGGCGGCCCTTCCCTCTCGGGGTGTATGATGTGAAGAAGTCGGGTCCGATGTAATGTAGTCTTTTTGTTTCGAAAACAGACTAGAGCTGTCTACCGTGTGCGTTGTTGTATGTGTGGTTAAATGATGCATGTGCTGCGTTACATCACCCGGCAAAGAAGACTGGGAGATTATTGTAATTAAATAATTTATTAAAGTCATGAATAGCCAAATATGATCAAGGTTTGATATAGGCAGTAGCAATCCATTATAGGGCCCTGCTCGGTGAAAAGCTTAACATCCATGAAGTCAGGATGTATGAATGGCGGTGAAATGAATTCGAAATGAAGGGTGGATTTTACGAGAATGCAGGACCCTACACCCCAGCCGTTTCGTTTATTGTCTTGACGTGTAGCCGAAGTGTTTGACAGCATAGGAGTTAGTGATAGAGGTGGAATTTAAAAGAACCACGTCAGGATTTTCCTGGTCTAGGAAGTCGTCAAAAAGATGTTTTTTACGTTAAAAACGATTTTACATTCGCCTGTAAGATTGTCCGCATGCCACTCAGAGTAGGTCAAGTTGACGGCGACATACTTTTCGTGGCGTTTGCTGCTCTCGGAATCTCGGACGAGGACGAGCCCCGGACGAGGCCCCTCGGGGTCCGGGAGGGATCCGGGAGGGAGACATGGAAGGGAACGCGGACAATTCCCGGGAGAAGCGGTGGGCCAAGGCCTGCGGTCCCCCCACGATGGAGGAAACGCAATGTAAACACT
>NC_051386.1:65563033-65565533 GCF_015228065.2 Penaeus monodon | reverse complement strand
ATTTTTCCTGCATCTGTTTTAAGGTCTATACTAATCCCATCTTCCCCTGGTGTTTTCCCTCTCTTCGTGCCTTTAAGCGTTCTTTTTATTTCTTCTGTTGTGATGCTAGGTACGTCTCCAGTTCACTTCTATCCATGACTGTTCATTTGAGTTGTGTAGATTCCTTTAAAAGTCTTCTACTATCCTTATGATTTCATTCTTATCATATGCCACTTCTCCTTCTGGTTTTATATAGCATACAATTGATTTCTCCTTATGCCGAGTCTCCTTTTAACTGTTTTCATGCTAGTCCCTGAGATCACTTCTCATGTATTATTTGAGTATTGAATTTCTACACAACTTTTCTCTTCTTTTTATCTATAGTTTTTGTTAGTTCAGCTAATTCTGTTTTTCTACCAAGAACTTGCTGGAGCTTTGCTTGAAGTTCTTACCGCCTACTTCAAGTGCAGCTTCCTTTATTATGTCACTGAACTGTTTGCTGATTTAGTCAACCTTGAGGTCTTCGTCGCTGAGAAGTGAATTTCTATTTTGGGTGTTAAGGTTAAATTTTGTCGCTCTGATCTTCAAGTTAGCTATGGTCGCTGCCAACATTTACCTTCTGAATAACTTTTTAACTTTTTTTTTTTTTTTTTTATTATTATTATTTTTTTTAACTATATCACGCCTATTTGAAATTCTGAAGTCATGTCCATGTTCACTTCCGCTCTAGTTTTTTTTCGAAAAATCTATTCATAATTTTGAGTGATTGAGCATTCGAAAAGTTGATTATCATTTGTCCCCTCTCATTCTTACCTGTACCTGTTTTGTATAAATTAGTGCTCACCCATATATATATATATATATATACATATATATATATATATATATATATATATATATATATATATATATATATATATATATATATATATATATATATATATATATATATATATAAGCATACCCTTGTACATGCACATATATATATATAATATGCATATACATACATACATGCCCACACATATACATATACACACAAACGTACATATATACATACACATACATATATACACACATACCATATACATACATACACACACACACACACACACACACACACACACACACACACACACACACACACACACACACACACACACACACACACCACACACACATATATATATATATATATATATATATATATATATATATATATATATATATATATATATATATATACATACACAGAAATGCACATACAAACACACACACACACACACACACACACACACACACACAACACACACACAACACACACACACACACATATATATATATATATATATATATATATATATATATATATATATATATATATATATATATATATATATATATATATATATATATATATATATATTTCTATATTCATTTCTATGTATATGTATATATATATATATATATATATATATATATATATATATATATATATATATATATATATATATATATATATATACACACATCTACACACGCACATACACACACATACACACACACATACATACACGCATACATATACATACATACGTTCACACACACATATACATATGTATACATGTGTACACACATATACTTATACACATATATACGCATATATACATTCACACCTACATATATACATACATATACATACACATACACATACTCGCACATACATATACATACAACATATGAATATATACACGTATACGGACAGATATACATATCTACGTATATATTGCGTTCCTTGCATACGCACCACATGGGTATTTCCGTTCATGCGCAGTCATACTCGTGCACTGTGCTGCCAGACGCAGTGGCTCAAATTTCCCCAAACCTGAGTGCCAAAATTCCCCATTTTGGACAAAATTTCCCCATTTCAAAAAGTTTTGCTTACATTGATTTTTTAAAATTCGAGTTATAGCTAAAAATACAATTTTCTTTTAACTTGTATTATGGACAATAGGATACTGCCATAAGTAACTGAAAGATCCAATTATATTCACGCTGGACACACACTTTTAATCTGAAAGCTTACAGAACAATAATGAAAACAAAAAACTAGTACACTTTTCAAAACTGATCATAACTTTAAACTAAAATGGTGCATTGTACCAAAAGAAAAAACACGTTAACTATGCCGGAGCTCTTTCGTAAGTGAATCATTTGTCGACTAAGGAATATTTCATGTCCTTCAAAGTTAACGCTAGTGATTCTGTTATCTAATGTCGCCAATGCTTCATAGTACAGTATAGGCTTAGTCTGTTAGATATTATTAGTTACTATCAAGATTGTGACATGATACTAAGTAACTAAGCACATATTGATAGCCAACCATTTTTTTTATATATAATATTCCTGCTAAATAACACCGAATTACGACACATATCATTAGTACTCTTTCTTCCAATCCATAGGTCAACATTATATCCTAACTCATTCGCAAATATCAGACAATTAGAAACCAATAAATATA
>NC_051386.1:65556540-65560433 GCF_015228065.2 Penaeus monodon | reverse complement strand
TGCCATACTACACAGGGTTTTCCTAGATTCCTTTATTCTTTTTTTATTTGAGTGAGCATGTGGATGTGGTCTGTTGTTGAGAATCCACTGCAGAAGTCTGCCTGTTCTCTAGGCTGGTTAGAATCCAGACTGCCAGAGATGCGAGTTATGATGACTTTTGTGAATAGTTTGTATGTAACTGAAGTAGGCTTATTGGTCGGTAGTTTTTTAGATCCTTTCTGTTCTCTTCTTTATGTGTTAAAATAATTGTTGCATTTTCCCAGGTTTTCGGAATTTTACCGTTGATAAAATTGGCTAGTTTCACTGTTGCAATTTTTCCTGCATCTGTTTTAAGGTCTATACTAATCCCATCTTCCCCTGGTGTTTTCCCTCTCTTCGTGCCTTTAAGCGTTCTTTTTATTTCTTCTGTTGTGATGCTAGGTACGTATCCAGTTCACTTCTATCCTTGACTGTTCATTTGAGTTGTGTAGATTCCTTTAAAAGTCTTCTACTATCCTTATGATTTCATTCTTATTATATGCCACTTCTCCATTTGGTTTTATATAGCATACAATTGATTTCTCCTTATGCCGAGTCTCCTTTTAACTGTTTTCATGCTAGTCCCTGAGATCACTTCTCATGTATTATTTGAGTATTGAATTTCTACACAACTTTTCTCTTCTTTTTATCTATAGTTTTTGTTATTTCAGCTAATTCTGTTTTTCTACCAAGAACTTGCTGGAGCTTTGCTTGAAGTTCTTACCGCCTACTTCAAGTGCAGCTTCCTTTATTATGTCACTGAACTGTTTGCTGATTTAGTCAACCTTGAGGTCTTCGTCGCTGAGAAGTGAATTTCTATTTTGGATGTTAAGGTTAAATTTTGTCGCTCTGATCTTCAAGTTAGCTATGGTCGCTGCCAACATTTACCTTCTGAATAACTTTTTAACTTTTTTTTTTTTTTTTTTAATAATTATTATTATTATTTTTAAATAACACGCCCATTTGAAATTCTGAAGTCATGTCCCTGTCACTTCCGCTCTAGTTTTTTTTTTTGAAAAACATTCATAATTTTTAGTGATGAGCATTCGAAAATTTTATTATCATTTTTCCCCTCCATTTTACCTTTTGTTTTATATAAATAGTGCTCACCCATATAAATTAATAATATTTTATAGATATATATAATAAAATAAATATATATATTTTTATATAGATAAATATATATACATATTATATATAAATATATATATATATAATATAATATATATATATTTATATATATATATTTATATATATATATAAGATACCTTTTACATACCAAAAAATATATGCATTAAAATAATAAAAGCCCAACGTAAAAATCTATTATAATTTTTAGTGATTGAGCATTCCCCAAAAATTATTTTTCTTTGTCCCCTCTCTTTTTACCTGTTTTCGTTTTTTTAAAATTTGTGCCTACCCAAAAATATATATATAATATATATATATTATTATAAAATTATATATATTATAATGTATAATAATATATATATACATATTATATATTATATATATATTATATATAATAACATACCCTTTAATACACACACTTATTGATAACCCTACAAAAAGCCCCCAGTAAAAAAACTATTTATAATTTTGAGGATTTAGCATTCGAAAAATTGATTTTCATTTGTCCCCCCTCATTTTTCCCGTCCGTTTTTTAAAATTTGTGCCACCCATATATTATATATAAAATATAATATAATTTTATATATAATATATAATATTATATATATATAATACATAATATATTATATAATATATATATATATATATAATATATAATATAAAATATATATATATATATTAAGCATACCCTTTTACATACACACACATTATGCATATAATACATACATGCCACACGTAAAAAAACATTTATAATTTTTGGGGATTTAGCTTCGAAAAGTTGATTATCATTTGCCCCTCTCATTTTACCCGACCCGTTTTTGTTAAAAAATGCTCACCCAATAAATTATAATAAAATAAAATATTTTAAATAATATATATTTAATAAATAATTTTAAGATACCTTGTACTCACATATAATATAGATAAATAAAAACATGCCCACACTAACAATCCACAAACGACTTAAATACACATACATATAACACACATACCAATACAACATAAACCCACACACCCCACACACACACACACCAACAACAATATAATATATAATATATATATTATAATATTATATATATAATTATGTAAAACACGAAAGCACTACACACACAACACACACACACACACACACACACACACAACACAACACACACACACACACACACACCACACACACCACACCACACCCCACACACCAAACAACACAAAAAAAAAAACAAAAATATAATAAAAATAAATATAATATATATTAAATTTTATAATATATATAATTTTTAATATAATTATTTTTATTTTTTTATTTTTATATATATTATTAAAATTTTTAAAATTTATTTAAAATTTTAAAAAATTTTAAACCCAAAAAAAAAATTTTTATATAAAAAATTTATTTTATAAAGGATAATAATATATAAAATATATATAATAATAATAATATATATATATAAAATTTAAAAAAAAAATAAAAAAAATAATACGCACCACATGGGTATTTCCGTTCATGCGAGTCATACTCGTGCACTTGCTGCCAGAACGCAGTGGCTAAATTTTTCCCCAAACCTGAGTCCCAAAAATTTCCCCTTTTGGGAAAAAATTTCCCCATTTAAAAAGGTTTTGTTTAAATTTGATTTTTTAAAATTCGGTTAGTAAGAAAAAAAATTTTTTTTTAACTTGTTTTGGACAATGGGATCCTGCCATAAGAACTAAAAGACCCAAATTATATTCACGCTGGACACACACTTTTAATCTGAAAGCTTACAAAACAATAGAAAAAAAAACAGTACACTTTTCAAACTGATCAAAATTTTAAAAACTAAAATGGGGCATTGTAAAAAATGAAAAAATACTTTAACTATGCCGACTCTTTCGTAAGTGAATATTTGTCGCAAAGGAAATTTATGTCCTTCAAATTTAACGCTTGATTCTTTTTATCTAAGTCGCCAATCTTCATATAAGTATAGGCTTAGTCTGTTAGATATTATTATTCTTAAAATTGTGACATGAACAAAGTACTAAGCCATATTGATAGCCAACCATTTTTTTTATATAAAATATTCCTGCAAAATAAACCAAATTACGACACATTTTTTGTCTCTTCTGTACGCCCTTCCACCCATAGGTCACATTATTCCAAACTCTTTCCCAAAATATCAGACATTAAAAACCAAAAATATCCCACTGAAGGTTTTTGAAGGAAATCTGTAAAATTTCCCACATTCCCCACTTCGTGACACGGACATGCTGTGTGACTCGTGGGGCCAATGGTGTGGGTGTCATTTTACTTACTGATTTTCCGCTTGCGTCCCCCAAAGGGGGGCGACTACTTCCCCCATCGTTCCCCCGTTTCCCACAGTTAATAGTTTTTTCATCTTAAATTATTATATTCCCTAGATAAAACCTTAAATTTTTTATGTATACTTATTAAAATTTTATGTGTTGAAGAATACCAAAATTTAAAAAAAATTTCCCCAATTTTTTTTTGTAAATTCGAAGTCGCTAGAAAATTCCCCCCCAAAATGGGCCCGAATTCCCCCTTTCACCTCAGCATCATGATTTCCCAAAAATAGGGAAAATTCCCCCATCTGGCAGCACTGCTCGTGCTCAAACGTTAAAAACGTCTGCATGAGGCACACACCACTCCTTTAAAAAACCCATGCAAATTGTGCATAAATTGTGGGTTTCGCAAAGGGGGTTTAGGATATGTGGGTGAAGAGGCTTGAACGTTGTTAAATGGGTAAGGTGGG
>NC_051386.1:65528063-65533940 GCF_015228065.2 Penaeus monodon | reverse complement strand
CCCGGGAATGTTAGGACCGTCCCAGCTGCCGAAGTGGACTGAAAACAGCTGGAGGAAGGAGGGGGGGAGGAGGTGAGGCACCGGTCCCGTCTGCTAAAATCGTACATTGCTCGGCCACCTATTCACGCCTCGCCCTGAGGCGTCTAGATTTCCCTCAAGGGTGACCTAACCTGGCTGGTCATATCACGGTTGTGTGTCTGGTGCATCTTCGTGGATGCTCGTCCTTGTCGTCCTCACCTTCCTGGTCCTCGGTGTAATCTGTCCGTCCTCAAAGTCTTCCACAGATTTTCCCTTCACTTCGGATTTGTTTAGTCCTGTCCAAGCCTAACTCGGCGGTGTCCTCGTCCAATGTCCTCACATATCTCATCCAGGTCCTTCCCCGCAGCATGCTCGATCTCTACGTCCTTGTAATCTTCATCTGGATCTACAGGCAAGGGCAGGGGGGCAGCATCACAGAGCAGCTGATACCTGCACTAACGAGCTCCTGGAGTTGACTGGATCTGCGGGCGTCCGCCGGGACGTCCCCCATCCACAGCATCCTGGGGTGACTGATACCTGCGCTGGCAAGTTCCGGGTTTTTCGTTTGATTACAGGCTTCTCGGCGGGCAGCGCCCGTCCACTACATCAGGGGACGGCTTAACACCTTTTTCTGAGAACATCCTAAACCCGAAAGCCTATGGCAATCATCCGATAACGCCCTCCCACAGCATCCTAAGGTGACCGGTTCGCAGCAGGGTCCTCCTTGGGTGCTGTGTCAGTTATCTTTGGTCCGACTGCAATTATAGTCGGGGAACCAGACCCATACACATAAGGCCAAATAGTAGGAGAAAAAAGAAAGGCAACAGGGGAAGAGGGGTGTAAAGTACCACTAGTCGGTTATTTATTTAAGTTTGAGTTTTATTTTAGTTTTATTTTATTTTTTATTTATTTTTTTTTTGTATGTTAATTTTCACAAAGATAAAGAAGAAAATAGGAGAGGCAGATATCAGTGCGATCCGCATGGACCTGGCTTGAACTACCAAACCCGTCTCTGATAGATATGAGAGTAGATAAGGAAATGACAATAGCAATCCGCAAGGAATTTACTTGAACCTATTGTCGTCACACAGAGATTAAATAAATGTACGAGTCACTCGACATGGCTGACAAAATCGTGGGATAAAGAGATACACCATAGATCTTTGCGCCGGCACTAAGGGCAGCAACAAACCCTATTAATGAAAGGTTTCAGTGTCTTTTGTTCTGCGTGGATGAGTGAGTGAGTAGAGTAAGCGTGTGTGTGTGTGGGAAAGAGAGGAAAACGGGAGTGACCTCACACAGAATGAATCACAAACATGTATTTTAACGTTCAATATTACAAAATGAGATAAATTAACCAATGCTAGCTATATAAAATTATTTCAACTACCACAATGAATTCAAACATATAATGATATGCGACAGAATGTAACATTAATGAATGGTGACATGAAAAAATATTCGCAAGCTATTTAACTAAAAAATCTTCTCGGGTAGCCAAATCTGCATTGCCGAGGTACAGTTAGCTATGGCATGTTAGATACATCGACAGGGGGGATCCTATCCCAAAATGCCTACTTGAGTAACCTGAGCAGGAAAAATCATAAATAACCTACTCTTTTCTGCGTATCTGTTGATGGGCGCTCAAGACATTCCTAAGGGTATCTAAAATTACCACAAATCACACGATGCTGGGAATTATCCAGAAACATGCAAGCGCCATCAAGAGGGTTGAGGAGGTGGGTTCGTTTATGATTAAATAAGCGAATAAGTTATTATAGCTTAAAACCTCGTCCTACATATTTGACAGACGTACCACGGGTTTCACATCGACTCGAAGTTGCGATCGAACGAATAACTTCGGTTTTACCCAGTGTACCTACTTTCGAACGTTCGCGAGCGCAGATCTGTAGGCGTTTACGCAACCCCGGGTCAATGGACAATCCTGTGCACTAAGATATGGGGAGATTCCTAGCTATACTCAAAATGTTTTATAAAATTATATGAAATGCGTTAACAAGCTCCGTTCTAGCGCGATAGACGTGTCACAATAGCAATGTAACAATGCTACACATAAACAACACAACAGAATCAACACACACACACACCCACCGCACACAAACACACACACACACTGTGTGTTGTAAGGTTGTGCAGGTGATTCTGTTTGGTGTATGTGTTCTGTTTGTGTTGCATGCATAATACGTTCATGGCATAACTACATATATATATATATATATATATATATCTATATAGATACTCAGACTCTATAATATATATATATATATATATATATATATATGTGTGTGTGTCTTTGTGTGTGTGGCTTTTTGTGTGTGTGTGTGTCTGTTGTGTTGTGTGTGTGTGTAGTGTGTGTGTGTGTACATCATATATATATATATACATGCATGTATGTGACCAATATATATAACACACATACACTGTATACATACATTGTATAGGGTATTTATATATATGTATTATACTATATATATATAATATATATATATTAATATTATATATATATGTATGTATTATATATATATATATATCATATATATTAAATCTACTATATATAGATATATATATATTATGGATATATAACCTAGATATTTATGTTATCTGTAATATGCATACATACATACATACATATGCGTGTATATATGTGTATTGTATATATATTTTATGTGTGTGTGTGTGTTGTATGTGTGTGTGTGCTGTGTGTGTGTGTGTTCGAGTGTGCGTGTGTGTGTGCAGGTGTGTGTTGTGTGTGTGTGTGCTGTGTGTGTGTGTGTGTGTGTGTTGTGTGTGTGTGTGTGTGTGTGTGTGGTAATGCACATACAGACATACAGCATATATATATTATACTATATATATATATATATATATATATATATTATATAAGATATATATATATTATATCTATATATTATATATATATATATTATATTATATATATATATATATTAATATATATATATATATATCATATATATATATATAGATGAGATATATACTATATTACGTTGGTGTTTGGTGGTGTTTTTGTGATTTGTATATAGAGATTATATATATATATATATATATATGATAATATATATAATATAATATATATATATATATATATAGATGATATATATATATATAGATATTATATATATATTATCTATAGATATAGATATATATTATATAGAATATGATATATATATTATATATATATATATATATATAGATATATAGATAAGTATGATATTATAGATCGATAAATATATCTATATATATATATATCTATATATATATATAGATATATATGCATGTATGTATCGTTATGTGCATACACACACACACACACACAACACAACCAACACACACACACACACACACACACACACACACACACACACACCCGCCACACACACGCACACACCCACACACACACACCACACCCACACACACACACACACACCACACACACATAAATATAATACAGATAAACATATATACACGCATATGTATGTATGTATGTAAATATACTATACATAAATATATTAGGTATAATATACATATATTATATATATATATATTATATATATATTATATATTATATATATATATATATACATATTATAAATACACATATACATGTAGGTACAGGTAGTGTGTTAGTATATATATGTTCACATAACGCTGTATATATATATATATTGTACACACACACACACCACACACACACACACAAAAGACACCACACACACACACACACACACACACACACCCATATATATATATAAGTAATATATATATAATAATAATATTATATATATATTTATTAATATATATATATATGTATGTATGCATGAACGTATATATGCATGCACACAAACAGAAACACATAACACACAAACAGAATCACATGCACACACCTACAAACACACAGTGTGTGTGTGTGTTTGTGTGTGTGTGTGTGTGTGTGGGTGTGATTCTGTGTGTGTGTTGTTATGTGTAGCATTGTTACATTGCTTATTGGTGACACGTTCTCTCGGCGTAGAACGGAGCTGGTAACGCAATTCTATAATTTATCATTTTGAGTTATAGCATAGGATCTACCCCATATCTTAGTGCACAGGATTGGCCGATATACCCCGGGGTTGCGTAAACGCCTAACAGATCTGCGCTACGGACGTTCGAAAGTAGGTACAGTGTAAAACAGAAGTTATTAGTGGATCGGCACTGAGAGTCGATGTGACCGTGGTTACGTCTGTCAAATAAATGTAGACTAGGGTTAAGCTAGAATAATTATTCGCTTATTAATCACACTGCTCCTCCACCATCTTGGATGTCGCTTGCTGTTTGGATATCCAGGAGATCGTTGGGATTGTGGTAATTTAGATACCCTAGGGAATGTCATGAGCGCCCCATCACAGCTACGCAGAAAAGAGTAGTATTTATAGATTTTTCCTGGTCAGGTTACCTCAGGTAAGGCATTTTGGTATAGGAATCCCCCTGTCGATGTAGTCTAACATGCATAGCTAGACATGTACCTCGCCCAGTGCAGATTTGTTGACCCCGAGAAGATTTTTTAGTTAAATAGCTTGCGAAATTTTTTCTGTCACCATTCATAATGTGTACATTCTGGCGCATTTCATTATATGTTGAAATTCATTGGGTAGTTGAACTAATTTTATATAGCTAGATTGTTAATTTATTCATTTGTAATATGGAACGTTAATATTACATGTTTGTGATTCATTCTGTGTGAGGTCACTCCCGTTTTCCCTTTCATTCACACACACACACGCTTACCTACTCACTCACTCATCCAGCAGAACAAAAGACACTGAAACCTGTCGATGTAGTCTAACATGCATAGCTAGACATGTACCTCGGCAGTGCAGATTGCGACCCGAGAAGTTTTTTAGTTTTAAATAGCTTGCGAATATGTTGTCATTCACCATTCATTTAATGTGTACTTCTGTCGCATATGATATATGTGAATTCATTGTGGTAGTTGAAATAATTTGATCTAGCTCGCATTGTTAATTTATCTCTTTTGTAATATTTGAACGTTAACAATACAGTTTGTGATTCATTCTGTGTGCGGTCACTCCGTTTTCCCTCTCATTCACACACACACACGCTTACTTACTCACTCACTCATCCACGCAGAACAAAAGACACTGAAACCTTTTAATTTATAGGGTTTGTTGCTGTATTAGTGCCGCGCAAAGATCTATGGGTATCTTCTTCTATCCACATTTTGTCAGCCGATGTCGAAGTGACTTGTACATTTATTTCTTCTCTGTGTGACGCAATTGGTTCAAGTAAATCCTTGCGGATGCCATTGTTTCATTTCCCTTATCTACTCTCATAATCTATCAGAGAAGTGGTAGTTCAAGCCAGGCCATGCGGATCGCGACTGATATCGCCTCTCCTATTTTCTTCTTTATCTTTGTGAAAATTAAACATACAAAAAAAATAGTAATAGAAAAAATAAAATCAAAACTAAAAATAACAACTACAACTTAAATAGATACAGCTAGTGTACTTACACCCCTCTTCTCTGTTGCCTTCTTTTTTCTCCCTACGTATTGGCCTTATGTGTTGATCTGGTTCCCGACTATATAATTGCAGTCGGACCAATGATAACTGACCGGCACCGAAGGGAGGACCTGCATGCAAGAACGAGGCACCTTAGGATGCTGTGGGAGGACGTTATCGGATGATTGCCATAGGCCTGCAGATTAGGATGTTCATCAGAAACAGGTGTTAAGCCGTCCCTGATGTAGTGGACGGGCGCTGCCTGCCGAGAAAGCTGTAGATCAGCGAAGAACCAGACTTTGCCAGAGCCGGTATCAGTCA
>NC_051386.1:65506956-65520463 GCF_015228065.2 Penaeus monodon | reverse complement strand
GATCCACGCAAAACGCCTGGGCCTTTATTGCACTAATACCGTAATTAGTCAAATCTGGATGTACCAGGTGTCAACACTATCGATACACACCCGCCTAGATTTTAAAACCTTTGTGAGCCATCCACGTACACACACCCCCCTCTCCCTTTCTACTGTATAGGTCCCCGCACTACACACACTATCAGCTGTCAAAGTGATCAAGGCACTATGCCTTCGAATTGTCAACCCCGCGCGCGTCCCAGCACTAAACACATCACTGCACACACAGACTGCGCTCCAATGTTCAAAAGTCACTGTACAGGTCGAAACCGGAAGTTATTCGTTCGATCAGCAATTACACGGGTTGTGCGACCCGTGGTTACACATCGTTAAATTAATGTCGTATAGGGTCTAGTAATAGTCGTTTTATGTTTCGGGTAATTACCAGGCGTCAGTGATTCGTGATAATATAAGATACCCTTAAGGATGTCAAGAACACCATCACTGATACACAGAAAAGAGCAGGTTATTTATAGATTTTCCTGGCTTGGTTGCTTTAATGTCGGTATTGTGGTAATAGGATCCACCCATCGATGAAGGGCTAAACATGACCAAAGCTACCTTGGCAGTCAGAATTCTGACACAAGAGATTTGCTTGCTAAATAGCTCACGAATATGTTTATAGTCACCATCAATTAATGGGCACATTCGTCACTATATCATTAACTTTGAATCAATGTGTAACTTTTAGTTAGTAATACTTATATACCTCTGTGTTGTTTTATAGTGAATGTTAATATTCGTGTTTGCTAAATTAATTCTCTGTGTGAGGTCAACTCTCACTTTCACTCTCATTTTCACGCTCGCTGTAGCTCACACATACACACACACAATGACTCACTCACTCATCCACGCAGAACAAAAGACACGAAACCTTTTATTAATAGGGTTTGTTGCTGTCATAGTGCAGCGTAAAGATCTATGAATGATCTCTATAGTCTGCGATGTTTGTCAGTTGGGACGGGACTATCATGAGTACACAATACATTTATTTCTTCTCTGTGTAGACAAAACAAAATGGGTCAAGTAAAATGCTTGCGCATTGCCGTTGTTGTTCTCCTTATCTATCTATAATACTATACAGATGGTTGTAGTTCAATCCAGGTCCATGTGGTCGTACTGACGTATCCTTCTCCACTAAATTATTTCTTTATCTTGTGAAAAATATGAAAAAAACAAAGACGAAAATAAATTTAAAAAAACGAACATTTAAAACCCCCCCCCCGCAAATTTATATAAATAACCTGTAGTGTTAATTACACCCAACTCTTCTCTGTTGCTTTTTTTTTCTCTTGCTATCTGGCCCTTTATGTAGTATGATCTGGTCCCCGACATATATAAAGTTGGACCGACGATAACTGACTACGCCACGAAGGAAGACCTTGATGCAGAAACTGGTCATCTTAGGCTGCTGTGGGAAGATCATCACCAGAAGATGCCATAGGCCCGCGGACCAGGGAGTTAAAGCGTCCCAGATGTAGTGGATGGGCGTGCTTTCCGGACACCTGTAGTCCAGCGGAAGAACCAGAACTCATCAGCGCATGTACACAGTCGCCCCCGGTTTGCTTGCGGATGGGCTGTAGAGAGGCAGCAATACGTCTTTTTTCACAGGACTATCACTATTAGTGCTTCTGGTGACTTTCTTGATGTTTGGGAAGAAAGGATTTTGAGATTTAATTGCTCCAGGACTTAGCCTAACACACAGAGTAGTTGTAGTGTGATGCAAATGTGATTTGACGGGTCCTATATAAATAATTGTCATTGATTATACTGCGTAGATATTGAATTTCAGCTTGGGTCAATTCACATCAGCCAGGACCGACTTATCTTTCTCTGATATCAATTAGAGTACCTGTAACCTATCACAGATCATCCAGGATTTCTAAAGTGTCCTTTTGCAGGCAACAGTAAGGATTGTGTCTTGATATAACACCTCTTTTCAACAACCAGTTGTGTGTGCTAGAGTTCTCAGAATGCTATATTTCCTCCAAATGAGTGCCAAGTTTATTTCCATTTCAGTAAATCATGGTATTCTGATGGGGATGTATACATAGAGGGTCATTTACAGATCTTTTGATGCCTCATTCAGTTGCAGTGTACAGAAATAGGAAAGTTTACATATGGGCAGTTAATACTTTTACCTGCAGAATTAAGCTCAAAAAATGGTAAGCTACTAGCAAAAGTGGAAGAAGTTCTAAACTTCTGACCCAGTAAAATAGCAATGAGGTAGTGCTCTTCATGTAATTCTGAGTAGTACCCCAAGCAAAGGAAAAGCTAAGGGTCTAATTGTGCATTTGCATAACCTACGGGTGATGCCAGTGCCTATTTGTTAGACAGTGGCGTCTTCCACAGTCAGCCAAAGACTTTATTTACTCGAGTGTCAGTCAATGCTCAAAGCAGAGAGGAATTGAACCATCAATGAGTTCCAGGACGAGGCCCCCACTTTTTAAAAGGGCACCCCCCCCCCCCCAAATTTTGGTTGGGTTCTAGTTAATAAAAAATGAAGGGTATCATCGTTTCTGCATCTGACTACAGGCAGTGAATAATGTTACCAAAGGAGATTGCATATCACTCCCAGGAATAAGAAGAAACTATGACAGTCTCGGAGAAGACATTCTTTTCTACTCTAGATTCTAGAGCAGCATACTGGACTATAGAGGTTAATGAGGAGATCGCACCTTAAAACGGATTCTATTTTTGGAATGGACAGAACGTTTTTCAATCGGATTCGAATGCCATTTGGGTTAAAGTCCGCTCCAAGCATCTTATCAAGAGGCTAGTAACTTGGTCTTGAAGTCGTTTTAGGACGTCTACACTTTGTTAATTAGATGATATCATAATCATATAGTTAAAATATCTTCAGAACATACTCGATCATCTGGATGAAAACCCTTACTATTTGCCTCGTGCAGGTTTTAAATTAAACATGGCAAAATGTGAGATTGCTGCCAAGAACTTAAATTCGTAGGATTCTAATTTCTAGCTGCCAGGTGTACAGCCTGACCTGAGTAAAGTGAAGGCCATATGCGACCTTCCTACACCCACCAACTCACAGCAGTGAGACGGAATTATGGGTGCTGCTGGATATGTCCGAGGATATCAAAGATCACTCTAAAAATAACTGACCCCCCTCCACTTTCTGATTGAACTAAGAAGAATGCGAAGTTGTAGAAGCCAGAACTGAATAAGGGCATTTAGTTAGTTGAAGAAGCTTTAGTTACTTGCTCCCTCGTTGAAACGTCCTGATTTCAACTTGCTGTTCGAAATCCATACAGATGCAAGTAGCGAGCCATTGGATGCTTGTTTGATCAAAAAGCCATGATGAACAACCGCACCAGTTTCTTATACAATCGCAGAACTTGAGTAGCTGGGATTCGTTATTCAGCGAAAGAGTTGGAGGTTTAGCTGTTGTTGGAGGGTTTAGCTGTGTGTTGAAGATATTAAAGCATTTCATCCAAATGATATGGCCATAAATTTCATGTCTATACGGATCATAAGCCAATAGGCTATTTTTCAAAGTCCTCCACACAAATCGCTAGAATGACCCGCTTTGAGTTTTATAAAGAAGAGCAAGTATCATGTAAACAGATCTCTTATCTAGGCAGAATTAATCAAATAACACTGTAGATTTGACCCACCTTAGATCCTAAAGTATTTCGTGCATTACAGGGTTGAAGACTCTATTTTACAAAGAAATCATAGATTTTTCTGAAGTCGATCATTCCCTAAGCGGAAATTACCTGCAAGATTGGACGAGTTTGACTTGATAGATGGAGTATCTACTATCACGTCAAAGGATAAGGCTCTGGTGTTTTGTTAAGTCAATTATGTATTCCTTTGAAAGGCAGATACATGCCTGGACATGCTATAATAGTAAGATGTGCTGGTCATCCTGGGACCTAACGTTTACAGATAGGAAACTCAGGAATGTATTGTAAAAAATTTTTTTTTTTTTTTTTTTTTTTTTTTTTTTTTTTTTTTGTTCCTGTGCACTGAGTATATACTAGGAATTATGTACGTAAGGTCTGACCGGAAAAAGCATAAAGCTCAACAAAGGCCATAACGAGATACATTAGCAGATACTCCACTTGCATTAAGCATTCCTTGAGCGAGTCAGCAAGGATCGCGTGATTGCCTAGTAGAGGACAATGATTACAAAGTATGTCTTGGTTGATTGTAGATCAGTTATCACGTTTACTCAGCTTGTACCTCTTTAAAGTATAAAGCAAGCCGTAATTGCACAAAAGCTTTGATTAATCTGATTTCATTACCATTTGGGACCACCACAACTTACATATGTGATAATGGCCACGATTTTTCTAATTCTCTTCTTCAGAGCTGTTTGTAAGCTGTTGGAATAAGAGAAACTTTACAACCCCTTATCATCCAGAAAGTACATGGTTATGGAAAGGACCAACAGAATAGTTAAAGATACTATATAGCACTAACTGAGAAGAATCCTCGTCGAGAAGACACGATGATACCTCATGTTAGGTTTGCCTATCAATCTTCAGTTAAAGGTCACGGTAAACAACCAACCCTTATATTGCTTGGACAATCTATACATTATCCAGGTGGATTAACAAACAAATTAACTGTAAATAAACCTGCATAATGAAAGATTTGCAAAGATTAATTCAGGCACGTGATGAGTCTGAACTTGCAAGTAAACAATGCTTTGTATAGAGAAATATAACAAAGATTACGTTGCAAGGAAGTCTATACCTGTTAACTATTGGATGTGGTCAGGTAAATTTACGAAAAAAGTCCTCTCAGAAAGCCACTGGTCTGAACGGCACGCTGGACATGTCCCTTAAGGATCACAAAGCGCACTGGACCGTGACTTATTAGTGAAAGCACTGTTAACGAACAGTGTTTATCGATTCATCGATAATGATATGCTGCCCTACGAGGCCACAAGGGACGAATTGGATGGATAGTGAGTCAGATGATGTTCTTGCAGAACACTCTCTTGATGATACGTAAGTGTCATGATGTATCTCTTTGTGAGAAGATTTACACGTTAATAAGTTTAATGATGCATTGTAATAAATATTCTTTCGGTGATTGGTTATATCGTTATGTATAATGTTTAGAGCATCTTAATAAAATAGATCAACATTCCAGTGCTGAATAGAAACAGGTCTCCTTATTTTTGTCACATGAAAGCTTCATGACAACTCTCCAACAGCTATCTGCATGGTCTGTTCCTGACGATGTCCTGATGAGTTATTCTGATTAAGGAAACCAAGTGGATCTGATGCTGTTTTGCTGCTGTATTCCCAGTGGATGGAAGTCATGACTTGTTGCAAGCCGTGGTCCAGCATCCGACCAACCTATGTGGAGTCCCCACGCCTAAATCCGCCTTATCTATGCCCTGATCTATTCCGCTTTCTCTTGTACCATTGCCAAGAGCAGGCTCGTATGCTGATAATGGGAGCTCGGAACTGAGTTACTGCAAACCCTATCTGACCCACGAATGTGACGCCCAAAGGATTTCGCACCAGATTCCAGCCTACATTTTGGGGAAGGGTGTTGCTATCGCCCCGTGAGCCGAAGTCAGTCGAGGTTTCCAAGTCACCATCTAGCTTTTCGGGAGGGATGTAGTGAGGCAGCCACTAATACGTGTTTTTCCACGGACTTTCAACCTATTTTCGCCTTAGCCTGCGTCGCATCTTAAAGGAGCTACAAACCAGCAAACAACCCTTCGTCTTGGAGGACCCATCGGCCAGGACTATACTACCCGCAGCTAAATGTTATTAGAGCAATTGCTGAAGCTTCCATGCGAGTTGGCTGAGAGCTCGTGAACTGTACACACTATATAAGTATCCTTGGCTTTTGTGTTCTTTTTTTTATTATGATGCTCGTTTTTTTTCAATTGTCCTGTGTCTATCATTTTGTGTTTAATTTAATGAATGTGTATTTTTAGTCCATTTAGTTTTCATTCAATTCTTACACGCTACATAAATTAGAAGAATTGCTCGGCTTGAGAGGCTGTGTAAAAATCGACCCTTACAGGGCGACGACTGGCAGACGCACGCAGATACCCAGTCAACATCCAGGAGCTCGTCTGCACAGGTATCCAGCCGCCCTGAAATGGTGCCCCGGCCCGGACCCGATAGATCCAGACTGAAGAATACAAGGACGTAGAGATTGAGCATGGCCGTTTGAAGGACCTGGACGAGATCTGTGAGACGTGGTGAAACGAGGAAGCCGCCGAGTTAGGCCTGACGAAGATTACGAGGAAGTCTATGACAATACGAAAGTCAAGGAGACCTGTTGTGGGGGGGGGTGAAGATTTTCGAGGACATGTGGACGAGGACGCCGCCGAGTTAAGGCGAAGACTCGAGGAAGTCTCGACGAATCCGAAGTCAAGGAGGGAACCTGTGCGAGAATTCGAGGGAAGTGTGGACGCGAGAGGACGGACATCATTATATCCCCAAGACGGAGCTAAAGAGATGGGACAGGGACGAGCTGCCACGAAGATGCACTAGGTAATGCACGCGAGACGAGCATGACCATCAAGTTTTAGGTCACCCTTGAGCAAATCAAAGTCGGCCTCGCGGGCGAGGGACGAGTAGGGTGGCCGAGCAATATGGCATATACATAGTCTATTTCTGTTACACAGACCACGTGGTATTTACCACAGTGGCTCCAAATCCCAAATAAGAACCATTCACTCAGCAAGGGCGCAGGATGAATTATGTTATCTGACCTCCCTGACCGACAGTTGTGGCTAGTGCCGGCATGGTTAAGGTCAAGTCTAGCCCTCCCCCTCAGGAGGGTTGACCCGAAACGTGCCCCGTCTTAGACATAGTCTCGTGTGGTACTCTTATCACTACCCTACAAAGTCATTATAATATATATATATTCATATATATATATATATATATATATATATATATATATATATATATATATATATATATACACACATGTGTGTATATATATACACATGTGTATATATATATATATATATATATATATATATATATATTGTTACGCCGACCGCCTCGTCTCTCTGCCACCAACACAAGGCAGGCTAGGCAGACGGCGTGTTATCCACAGGGTCGTGAACACTGAACAGCTCCAAGAGGCACCGAACACCACAGTGTCCCAGAACACCAGGAGAGGAAACGCCAAGTGGCGAGGCAGGGCACGAAGTAAACACAAAATGACAGTCTTTCCTTTATTTACACCAGTTATTTACCCGTACACTTTTCTATAGGCACAATACAGGGGGGAAACCAGCATCTCACACTGCACGATACAGCTTATAACAGGGCAACACCAGGTTTATCTCAGGTCACAAGGGCACACACGAGGTCTTCACAGGAGCAGCACCCAACCACGTCTCTCGGCTTGTTCCTCCGCTCCTCCGCTCACAGCCAGTTGCGTCGTGTTTGCCCAGGTCCCTTCATGTTAACACATGTTTCGCACAGAGACAAAGACCCACTGGCGTAGCACTATCCCCCCCTATCAAGCAGACGACCCGTCTGCTCTGACATATCTAAACCTGAAACAAACTACAGAAAATTTAAATAAATTCAGTTCTCAGAAACACAAAAATCTTTCATCCAGCGCGGCTTTCTTCGCTCTCGCTGGGGTCGCTCTGGAGGAGGTGTGGGCGGCGGTAGATTGGCAGTGGCACCCAGAGGGGTATCTCCTGTCCCAAGACCTAGCTCATGGTCACCATTGACATCTGATGCATTGCCCTCACCGTCCAAATGCTCGTCCTCATCTCGGTCAGCGTCTGCCACGTCCTCATCGCCGCTACTGGGGCTAACTTCATCTTCTTTTTCACCATGGCCCCAGGAGTAGCTTCCTGGCCCATGGTAACGCCACGCCGGTGCGCCAAGTCCTCGAGGAAGTCAGGCAACGGCCCCACACCAACCAACTCCTCGCTCCCCGACGACTCTTCTGGATGCTCCACTTCCTCACAAGTGCCCAGCTTTGCACCAGCTGGCACCTTCAGGTCCTAATTGGAGAAGTTAGCTACCAACACTGTAACTAACCCCTCCCCTGGTCCAACAAGGCTCCGCCCAACTGCTACGCCATCAGCCAGCTGCAGGTTTTGAATGGGCTCCACAAGGCCCTCTACTCCACGCATCACTCTTGACAGTCGACACCGGATTCTAGACTCTGTCCTGGGGGCAAGGCGCAGTTGCTCAGCCGTAACTACCTCTGCACAGCCAACCTCTGGAAGCAAGGGCACATCTTCAACGTGCACCCTCACCAGCTTCCGTCCAAGGTCGACACACGCCTTACTCTGCGTCAGGTAGTCAAGGCCCAGCAAGCAGTGTTCGTCCAGATCGGCCACATACACCGGCAGCCGCTGCACCATGCTGCCCACGCCAATACGAGCCTCCACTGGCCCCTTGAGCTGCACACAATGCCCCGTGACACCACATAGTCTCTGTGGTGCGTCTGGAAGTCGCATAGTGGCCAACATATCAGGCCACACTAGGGTCTTCTGAGCCCCAGTGTCCACTGTCAGGCGGCATGGCTTCCAATCTATTGAGCCCTCCACCTGCATCGTGCTGGTTCGACGGCAGCTTACCCAAGTCGGGGCCCGGGAACCGAGGACGGCTGGGTTTCGGACCCCTTCTCCAGCCTGTCCGAGTTTTCCGCCTGTACCACTTCCTTAGCCCTAGGACATGCAATCGGATGGTGACCATACCTACCACAGTCCTTGCAGCACTGCTGGAAGGCATCAGAATCCGTCCGCTTGAGAGGACGTGTTCTCCGCTCCCTCCGACACCGACTACGTCTGTGCCCTTCCTTACCGCAGCGCCAACACAAGCCTTGGAAAGTGCTCGGGCTCACCTTCCTCAATGCTACCTTCTCCACTTTAGCCTTCTGGCCCCGGAGGTCACGGCGGGGCTGAGCAGCTGGCCCTAGGCCACTGGTTGCCTTCAGGAAGGCCTCGAACTCCAAGGCCCTCTCCAGCGCCACCTGCAGGTCCTCAGGGTGTGCCTGCTTGACGTAGATTTGCAGCTGCTGGTCCTGCAAAGCGTCAACAAAGAAATCGCGGGCCAGGACCACAATCATCTCTTCCGCAGCCGCAGGGTACGACCTCCTTACCAGCGCCTCCACATCCTGCGCCAGCTGGGATAGTGTCTCGCCACGCTCACGAGTCCGCTTCTTCAAGCGCGCCCGATATACCTCGGCCTGGTGGTGGTGCCCGAAACGGCTTTTCAAAGCCTCCGCCACGCTGGTGTAAGAGGCATGTTGGGATGGCGGCAGATGTCCCAACACTTCCACCGTGGGGCCCCTTAGCGCTGTTACCAGCTGCAGGGCCTTCTCTTCCTGGCTCCAGCCCTGGGCAGATGCCAGCATTTCAAATTGAGCGACATATGCCTCCCAGGCCACCTTCCCGTCGTACTCAGCTGGCTTACGCCTCACAGAATGTCTGGAGGTAGAGGGGCTACAGGTTGGAGAATGTGTGCCGTGAACTAACACACCTGGGGGGGAGGAAGAGGGTGAGGGAGGCAACGAGGCGGGTTGACCGGGTCCGAGTTTGCCGCCACCTATACCCAAGGGAGCGGTTTCAATGGGTCCCCAGCCTTCTGCAGCGACCACTGGCTGCGACACAACGCTGCGAGGCCCGGGGGTTTCCTGCCATGGACCCCAGGCAGACCCCAGTAAATCTGACACTCTGGCATCTGTTGCCAGAACCTCGTCTGCCTTCTCTGCTTGCAACGTTAATACCTCGTTACGCCGCCTTTCACCCTTCACTTCCTCCCTCAGGCCCTGAACCTCGCCCTTCAGAGTCTGCACCTCCTCCATCAGTTCACTCTTCACGCTGTTGCAGGCCTTGTCAGTGTACTGCTGAGTTTCCATCTTCACAGATGCGAGATTGCTCTGTAGCACCTCAACAAGTCGGCAGAACTGTTCCTCTGCCTTCCTTGCCTGCATCTCGACGAGATGGTGCGCCTGCTCGCGTGCCCTCTGTGCCTGCTCTTCTGCCCTTTGTGCCATTTCCTCCCTCATACCGACCAGCATGGCAGTGATCAGGTCCATCTGGCTCGGCTTCACGTAACTCGTGCCTGCCTCAGTCATAGCCTCCTCTCCCTCATGGCTGCCGCCATCTTTGGACCACATGATAAATCGGCGCTCTCACTGATCAAATATCACAATTCCCACTCCTGACACCATTTGTTACGCCGGCCGCCTAGTCTCTCTCTGCCACCAACACAAGGCAAGCTAGGCAGACGGCGTGTTATCCACAGGGTCGTGAACACTGAACAGCTCCAAGAGGCACCGAACACCACAGTGTCCCAGAACACCAGGAGAGGAAACGCCAAGTGGCGAGGCAGGGCACGAAGTAAACACAAAATGACAGTCTTTCCTTTATTTACACCAGTTATTTACCCGTACACTTTTCTATAGGCACAATACAGGGGGGAAACCAGCATGTCACACAGCACGATACAGCTTATAACAGGGCAACACCAGGTTTATCTCAGGTCACAAGGGCACACACGAGGTCTTCACAGGAGCAGCACCCAACCGCGTCTCTCGGCTTGTTCCTCCGCTCCTCCGCTCACAGCCAGTCGTGTTTGCCCAGGTCCCTTCATGTTAACACATGTTTCTCACAGAGACAAAGACCCACTGGCGTAGCAATATATATATATATATATATATATATATATATATATATATATATATATATATATATATATATATATATATATATATATATATATATATATATATATATATATATATACATACACACACACATTGTGTATATATATACACATGTGTATGTATATATATATATAATATATATATATAATATATATATATATATATATATATATATATATTATATATATATTATATATATATATATATATATATATATATATATATATATTATATATATATATATATATATATATATATATATATATATATATATATATATATATATATATATATATATATATATATGTATATATATATATGTGTGTGTGTGTGTGTGTGTGTGTGTGTGTGTACACATACGAGGAGGCACTGCAGAAGTCTCGAAGACGGAGAGGCTGTGACCTGGCAGGGGAGACTTATGCAAAGCTGCTCCCTCTTTCACACTAGGCTAGCCAGTGGTGGCAGCTGCAAGCGAGAAAGCATGCAAACACTTAATACTATCTAGGCTACCACACCATCGCTTCACATCACCTTGTGCATGAAGCACCCACCTACCCATGGTTGGGCGGCCCCATAGCTCACCGACCCCTCCCTTTATATGGGGCAGCGTCGGCGGGGGCGGGAGTGGTGGCGTGCACCCGGAGCGATCGCCCGTAGCTTAACCTCAGGCGAGCTTTCCGGGTAGGCGCTTGGAACACCCGGACCTTGTAGCATGATAAGCGGTTACCTCCGTTATCGCGGGAATTGAAGCGACTGGGAGTTGAGGTGGCTGCCCTCTCAGAGGTGGGAAGACCTGGTACCTACCCATCAGTATGGGTGGGTACACTTACTACTTGTCGGGCCACA
Source organism: Penaeus monodon (assembly GCF_015228065.2). Taxonomy (NCBI): domain Eukaryota; kingdom Metazoa; phylum Arthropoda; class Malacostraca; order Decapoda; family Penaeidae; genus Penaeus; species Penaeus monodon. The sequence continues at coordinate 65,508,925 of NC_051386.1, read as the reverse complement.
GTGATGGTTATCACCTCCAGGATGTAGCCATAGCCATCTCCAGACGACTTCAGCCCTCGGTAGTTGAGGTGACACCGGTTGATGAGCATATTATAGCATTGAGACTGAAGCGTGCTTTTGGATTCATGTCTCTTATTGCAGTATACGCTCCTACCAATGTATGTAAACTCGCATCTGTGGCAGACAATTGCCCTCCGGCGAGATATTCACATTGTTCTAGGCAATTTCAATGTGGTATCGAGCTGTGACCGAGCTGGCTATGAGATGTCTGTTGGCCCCCATGGCTCGGGAGCTGATCCCAGCAGCTAGAATAGCCTCCTTCTTCGGGACTTTGCTAGGTCCCAGAAAATGAGGATCTCTGGCTCCTGTTACCAGTGCTCCAATCCACATCGCTGGAGAAGGGACAGTGATATGGGTACAGTGGCCAAGGAGATCGACCACATTCGTGATGGAGGATCCTCCAGAACTGCTGGGTTTACCGGAGTGCCGAGTTCTGTGGCACTGACCATAGGCTGGTTGTGGCTACCCTGCGGGTCCACTTCAAAACTCCCCATCCCTCCAGTGGCCACCCTAAGGTGTTTCACTTGGACAGACTAAGGGAGGAGGAGTGTGCCGGTGGGTTCACCATGTCAGTCTCTGACCGATTCAAGGAACTCGACAACCTGATGGACCCAGTTGATCTGTGGGAGCTCTTCAAGTGCGTAACACTCGAAGCAGCTCAGGAGTCCTTTGGCGTATGCCTGAGGGCAAGGCAGAATTCCACTCCCTAGAGAGATTAGAGGCCACTGAAGCATTGTCGCATGGCTCGTCTGAATGGTAATCAAGTCTTGCATCGCTCCATGGTGCGTAGGGATCGGACACTGCTGAGAAGGGACAAGGAACATTTCATCAGGAATATTGCTGAGGAGGTTGAAGGCCAGTTTTTGGTAAACGACCTTCGCCCTGCCTACCAAGCCCTAAGAAAGCTGAACTCTAAGCCCTCCTCACAGATGATTGCAGTCCAATCAGCGGATGCACGGATCATCTCAGATCATGTTGGGTTTCGTGAATGTTGGGCTGAGTATTTTGAGCATTTGTACCAGGTAGACCCTCCAACAGTTAGCTTGGATGCAAGCGATGTCACAATACCTATGCCAGACCCACCCATCAGCGAGGAACATCCTACCATAACGGAGGTTAGGGTGGCGATATCCAAGCTGAAGAGTGTGAAAGCTGCAGGCATATGTGATATCCCTACTGAACTGCTAAATGCTGGGTGTGAACCTATGGCTCGGAGCCTGCATACAGTCCTGACTGCCATCTGGCAGTCTGGTACCATTCCCCATGACCTGCTGAGGGGCGTGGTCATCCCTCTCTGGAATGGGAAAGGGGATCGTTGGGACTGTAGCAACTACCATGGCATTACATTGCTCAGCATACCAGGCAAAGTTCTCGCCCATATTATTCTGATACGGATCCGCAACCACCTACTGAGGCATCAGAGACCGGAGCAGTCTGGATTTACTCCTGGCAAGTCCACAGTAGACCGAATACTAGCGCTTCTAGTAATTGTGAAACGCTGTCGTGAGTTGGGATATTTGTGTTTCATGAAAGAACAAATATCCCAAAGGCTTCCTGCTAAACCTCAGAAAGAAGGCAGAGAACATACTCGCAAGAGCAAACCCCACACCCTCTTCTAATAATGTTCTCATATTACCGCCATGTAACATTTCCCAGGCGATCAGCAGATACTTCGGCAAGACAGTGAGAATCGCCAGCACATCCGGGGAAAAGATACATGACTTAATACGAGACAGAAAGTAGCCCGAAAGCAACCCTTGTAGTGTTGTATATCGCATACCCTGCAGCAGATGGGATACAGCATACATTGGCGAAACAGGCCGTGGTTTCACCACCAGGATCAGCGAATGCATCGAGGGCTTTACATCCCCGTTACCAAAAGGACATAATGCCATGTGGTACATGCTAA
>NC_051386.1:65492648-65506856 GCF_015228065.2 Penaeus monodon | reverse complement strand
AAAAAAAATATATTAATATATTTTGTGTTGTGTGTTTTTTTTTCTAAAATTTTAAAAATGTGTGTTTGTGGTTTATTTTATTTTTTGTATATATAATATATATTATATATATATATATATAATATTTTAAATATAATATATATATTTTAAAAATATATATATAAATAATTGCTACGCCAGTGGGTCTTTGTGTAAGTGCGAAACATGTGTTAACATATAAAGGATGACCTTTTCATGTTAACACATGTGTTAACTTGAAGGGACCTAGGCAAACATGACGCAGCTGGCTGTGAGCGGAGGAGCGGAGGAACAAGCCGAGAGACGGAGTTGGGTGCTGCTCCTGTGAAGACCTCGTGTGTGCCTTTGTGACCTGATATACTTTGTGTTGCCCTGTTATAAGCTGTATCGTGCAGTGTGACATGCGGGTTTCCCCCCTGTATTGTGCCTATAGAAAAGTGTACGGGTAAATAACTTGTGTAAATAAAGGAAAGACTGTCATTTTGTGTTTATTTCGTGCCCTGCCTCGCCACTTGGCGTTTCCCCCTTTTGGTGTGCTGGGGCGCTGTGGTGCCCGTGCCTCTTGGAGCTGATCAGTGTTCACGACCCTGTGGATAGCACGCCGTCTGCCTAGCCTGCCTTCTGTTGGTGGCAGAGAGACGAGGCGGTCGGCGTAACAATATATATATAAATATATACATAGACACATAAACATATATTTGTGTGTGTGTGTGTGTGTCTATGTTTATGTGTGTTTGTGTGTATATACAAATATAATATAAAATATATATATTTTATATAATATATATATATATAAAATATTATATATATATATATATATATATATATATATGTTTGTGTATGTGTGTGTGTTGTTGTGGGGTGTATAATATATATATATTATATATTATATATAATATATATATTATATATATATATATATATAATATATATAGGGATATATATATATATATATATATATATATATATATATATATTTTATATATATATTTTTTAATATATATTTTTTCTATTTTTTTCCTTCTTCTCTCTCTCTCCCCTCCTCTCTCCTCTCTCTCTCCCTATATATTAATAAAAATATATAATAATTTATATATTTATATATAATATTATATAAATTTTATACATTATTATATATATAATATATATATATATAATATATATTTATATATATATTATATATTAAATATTTATCATCATCAAGGGGCAAACGTCGCGGGGGCGCATGGCCGCATCCCCCTTTTCGTTTCCCACCAGGGGATCCCTCGAGGCGGTCCCCGGCAGCCCCAGGCCCCATCCTAATTCCCGCAACAGGTTCACGAGTCCCCAAACCCATGATCCCTAGGTCGCCCCCACAGGGTCCTCCACCCGGGGTTGTCTCGCGGGAGACAACTGGGGGGCAGTTCGTCCACGGGAGAGAACTGGGGGCCATATAGCCTAGTTGGCGATCCCGGTTTGTAAGAAACAGGCCCCATGCCAGTCTCACGTGTAACCCCCTTTGGACTGCAGTCCTCCAACTGTACCCCATGATCCGGCGAAGGGATTGTTACAAAAGGCTCAAGGCGAGACCCAAGACACTGGATACGTCCAGGCTTCGTTTCCATAGAGCAAAACTTCATATCAAGGCCTTAAGACCCAGCTTGGTCCTTTGCAAGGTACCACACTCCAAACGCTCTTTTTGATCGATTTAGGGCTCCTTTTGCCAGACCAATCCTCTATGACTTTTTGGGTCTGAAAACCCAGAGATATGGACTCCCTTACCAAGGTATGAAAAAACTTTCTGTGACTTAAACGTTCCCCCAAACAGGGATCGATGAAGGGTTTCCCCCTAACGGGCCCCCCAAAGCCCTGAATCTTGGTCTTGGTTAGGGACCTCTGGGCCTAGGGCTTCGCCTCATGCAAAATGCATCAAGAGCTCCACAAGTGATTCTAGGGACTCAGATAGGATGGCAACATCGTCGGAAAACCCGGTCCGAGACTTAAATTGCTAGGTGCCCCACACTGATTTTCCCTAGTAGTCTCCCCATTTCCAGCCCCATACAGGTGTTAAAAAGGGTTTTGGGTGCAAGGAAAAAAACCTTGCCTAAAACCAAATTTAAAACGGGGAAAAGTTCGACATTCCCCCCACCAATTTTACAGCACTTCGTACCGATGAGGCTTGCTATCAGGCCAATAAACTGTGTCAGAATCCCCCGGCCTCAGGGTCTCCCCTAGGATTCCGAGTACCCAGTAAACGCCTTCTTGAGGCGATTAGGCTGCAAGCAACCCATGACAACAATTACTCCCAAGCCCGAACGGGCTATCGTGGGCTTTCCCGGAGTAAATCAATTCCGGTCCTGATGCCTCAGTAGGTGGTTGCGGATTGTTTCAGGAAAGTGGGGGAGAACCTTGCCTGGTATGGAGCAGGTAATGCCCGGGAGTTGCTACAGTCCAAAAAATTCCCCTTTCCCCTTCCAGAGAAAGGGGACCACGCCCTCGCAGGCAGGGGGGAAAGGGGGCCAACTGCCCCGATGGGAGTCAGGGTTAAGCAGGCCCCAGGCCATAGTTCACCCCCCGCATTTAGCGTTCAGCAGGGATATCAATATGCCCGCGCTTTCCCCCTCTTTAGCTTGGAAATCACCATCCTAACCTCTGTTAGGAGGGGGTTTCCCCACTGATTGATTTGCGGGCAGGCATGAGAAGACATCGCTTTCATCCAAACTAATATTGGAGGGTCTACCTGGTACAACTGTTCAAAAAACTCAGCCCAAATTCATGAACCCCAACATGATCTGAGTGATCCTCCCCCCCTGATCGGCTCAGTCATCTGTGGGAGGGCTTAGAGTTCAGTTTTCTAGGGGGTTTGGGAGGCAGGGCGAAGTCATTTACCAAGAAAAAGGCCTTCATTCAACCCCCTCAGCAAGGGTTCCTGATGAACTGTTCCTTGTCGTATATATATATATATATTATATATTATTATATATATATATATATTATATATATAATATATATATATATTATTCAATATATATGTTATACATTTTTATTATTATATTTATTTTTATAAAAAATTTTTATATTTTATATTATTTTAAAATTATGTATATACATAATAATATTATTTATATATTAATATATTATATATAATATTTTATATATAATATATATATATATATTTTTAAAAAAAGAAAAAAGCCACAGTAGAAAATGAAACTAAAACCCTAAAGTTTCGAACTCTTACGAGTTCCCCTTCAGACGAAAAAACCAAAGGATCATAGAGGAACTCGTGAAGAGTTCAAAAAGTTAGGTTAGTTTCATTTTCTCCCGTGGCTGTTTTTTCTTTTTATCTTTGGTACACGTTACTGTGTTTTTGTTTGTGTTTATATATATAAAATATATATATTAAAAATAAATAATATAATAATTTATATATTTTTATAAATATATAAATATTATAAAATATTATATAAAATTATAGATATTATATAATAATATAATATAATATATTATTATATATATTATATATATTATAATTTATATAATATTATATAATTATAAAAATAATATTATATAATATATAAATATATATAAAATATTATATATAATAATATATATATAATTATATATATATATTATATATAAAAAAAAAAATTAAAAAATAATATATTATAATATTATATATATTTTAAATATTATTGTATATAATATATTATATAATATTATAATATATATTAATTTTTTAATATATATATATATATTATTATTTATAATAAAAAATAATATATATTAGATTAATTTTTAAATAAATTTATCTAAGAATTAATTAAAATTATTATTTTTTGGGTTTTTTTATTTTTTAAATTTTTTTTGGGATATATATATAATATATATAAAAATATAATATATAATAATATATATTTATTTATATATAATATTTTAATATTATATAATTATATATATAATAAAAATATATATATATATTTTTATTTAAAGATATATATAATATATATTTATATATATAATTTTTAATATATATAAAATTATAATATAATATATTATATATATAATATAATATAATATATTTTAAAATTTAAATTTTGGGTTTTTTTTTTAAAAATTTTAAAAATTATAAATAATTTTAATAAAATTTTATATATATAATATTTTATATATATATATATATAATAAATTATTATAATATATATATATATTTTAAAATAATAATATAAATATATATATAAAATATATATATATATATATATTATATTATATATATATATATATATATAGAATTATAATATATATTAAAATATAAAAATTATATATAATATATATATATATATATATATAATAGAATATATATTAATTATAAATATATAAATAAATATATATATAAATAGATATTTTAATATATATAATATATTATATAATATAATATAATATAAATTTATTTTTATAATATATAATAATATATATATAAAAAAAATTTTATAAAATTATATATAATATATATAATTTTTAATAATATATATTATTATATAAAAAATAATATCTTATATAATATATATTTTCAAATTTTTAATATATTTTACTAAATATATATATAATATTTTAAAATTTTATATAAATATTATATTATATTATGTATATTATATAAAATTATAAAATATATATATATATAATTATATTTATATAATAATATATATATTATATATATATATATAATAATATATAATATATATATATAAAAAATAATATTTTATTTTATAATATATATATTAATTTAATTTTAATATAATATATACATTTTATATAATATATATATATATATATTATATATATTATATATATTTATATATATTATAATATAATAATAAATAATAATATATACAATTTTTATATATATATAAATATAAATATATATAATATATATATAATAAATAAAAAATTATATATTATATATATATATATAACATATAAGATGTATGTATAAAAGTTTGGGTTTCGATGTATCTTTTCAGAAATACATACATCAGAGAAATTACAGAGTAAAAAATTATCGACGGAGCGAAAAAAACCCCTACGCCTGTGCCCTCTATTTTTGCTCGTAAAAATTGTTGCCATGATCTTAGATAATTTGAACATGTCCGATACCGTGTTGACAGTATTCCCCGTCGCGATGTATGTTTCCATAATTTTTCTTTTTGTTTGTTCATCCCCAGGGACATTCTGCTTTCTTCCGTTCGGTTGATGTCCAGCTTCATTACATGTACCCCATGGCATTATAAATCCTGTGGTAAGGGTGTCAGTCGATGTTCGGATCCTGGGGGTGAAACACGGCCTGTTTCCCCAATGTATGCGTGTCCCACTGCTGCGGGGATGCGATTCAAAACTACAAGGGTTTCTTTCGGGGTCTTTCTGTCTCGATTAAGTCATGTTCTTTTCCCCGGGTGTGCTGGCGATTCCACTGTCTTGCGAAGTATCTGTGACGCCTGGGAAATGTTACATGGGGTAATATGAGAACATTTTTAGAAAGGGTGGGGGTTTTTCTCTTTCGAGTAGTTTTCTGCCCTTTTTTCGAGGTTTAGCGGAAGCCTTTGGGATATTTGTTTTTCATAAAAAACAAATTCCCCAAATCACGACAGCGTTTCACAATTACTAGAAGCGCTATATTCGTCTACTGTGGACTTGCCCGGAGAAATCCCGACTGCTCCGTCTCTGATGGCCCAGAGGTGGTTGCGGTCCGATCAGAATAATGGGGGAACTTTTGGGCCCGGGATGTGAGCAATTAATGCCATGGTAGTTTTCTACAGTCCCAACGATCCCCTTTCCCATTCGGAGGGAGACACGCCCCCCAGCAGGTCAGGGGGGAAAGGTACCCGATGCAGATGGCGTCAGGACTGTATCAGGCCCGAGCCATAGGGTTTACACCCAGATTTTGCGTTCGTAGGGGTATCACAAAGCCTGCAGCTTTCACACTCTTCAGTTGGTATCGCCACCCCAAACCTCCGTTTTTTGGGAGGATTTTCCCCGCTGATGGGTGGGTCGGCATAGGTATTGTGACATGCTTGCATCCAAGCTAACTGTTTTGGGGGGTCTACTGGTACAAATGCTCCCAAAAAACTCAGCCCCAAAATTCACGAAACCAACATGATCTGAGATTATCCGTGCATCCCCGATTGGGCTGCAATCATCTGTGGGAGGGTTAGAGTTTAGCTTTTTTAGGGCTTTGGAGGGAGGGGGAAGGTCGTTTTCCAAAAACTGGCCTTCAACCCCCTCACAAAATTCCTGAGAAAAAGTTCCCTTTTCCCTTTCAGCAGTGTCCGATCCCCACGCACCATGGAGCGAGGGAAGACTTGATTACCATTCAGAGACCCTGGACAAGCTTCAGTGGCCCCTAATCTTCTAGGGGTGGAATTTGCCTTGCCCCCAGGCATACGCCAAAGGACTCCCGAGCTGCTTTGAGTGTACCACTTGAAGAGCTCCCACAATCAACTGGGTCCATCAGGTTGTCATCCCTTTAATCGGTCAGAGACTGACATGGGGAACCCACCGGCACACTCCTCCTCCTTAGTCTGTCCAAATGAAAAAACCTAGGGTGGCCCCTGGAGGGATGGGGAGTTTTGAAGTGGACCCCAGGGGGAGCCCCAACCCGCCTATGGTAGTTTCCACAGAACTCGGCACTCCGGTAAACCCAGCAGTTCGGAGGGTCCTCCATCCGAATGTGGTCGATCTCCTTTCCACTGTCCAAACCTGCCCTTCTCAGCGATGTGGATTGGAGCACTGTAACAGGAGCCAGAATCCTCATTTTCTGGGGGCTAGCAAAGTCCGAAGAAGGGGGCTATTCTAGTGCTGGGTATTCCCGGCCATGGGGGCCAACGACATCTCATAGCCAGTCGGTCACAGCTCGTACCACATTGAAATTTGCCTAGAACAATGTGAATATCTCCCGGAGGGCAATTGTCTGCCACAATGCGATTTTACTAATTGGTGGGAGCGTATACTAAATAAGAGACATGAACCCAAAAGCAGTTCAGCCCAAATGCAAAATATGCTCATAACCGGTGTCACCTAATACCGAGGGCTGAAGTCGTCTGGAGATGGCTATGTACATCCTGGGGGTGAAAAACCATCACTGGGGCCCCGACAAGATAAGTGTACCCACCCATACTGAGGGGTAGGTACCGGGTCTTCCCACCTCTGAGAGAGCAGCCCCCCTCAACCCCCAGTGCTTCAATTCCCGCGATAACGGAGGTAACCGCTTATCATGCTACAAGGCCGGGGTGTTCCCAAAGGGCCCCCTCCCCCGGAAAGCTCGCCTGGGGTTAAGCCGGGCGACGCCCGGGGGTGAGCCCCCCACCCCCGCCCCCGCCGACGCTCCCCCAAAAAGGGGAGGGGTCGGTGAGCTAGGGGCCCAACCATGGGTGGGTGGGGCTTCATGCACAAGGTGATGTGAACGATGGTGGGGTAGCCTAGATAGTTTTAAGGTTTGCAGTTTTCTCGCTTCAGCTCCCACCATGGCTAGTAGTGTGAAAGGGGAGCAGCTTTGCATAAGTCCCCCTGCCGGTCCAGCCTCTCCGTCTTCGAGATTCTGCAGTGCCCCTCGTATTGTACACACACACACACACACACACACACCACACAATATATAAAACATATAATAATATATATATTTTTATATATATATAATATATATATATATAAAATTATAAAATATAATAAATTTATAATTAATAATATATATATATATATATAATATAATATATATATAATATATATACATATGGTGTATATATATATAATATATATATATTTTAATATATAATATATTATATATAATAACATGGGTAATATATAATTTATATATATATAAAATTTTAATTATATTATATAAAATATATATATTATTTTATATATATACATAGTTTATATATAATTTTTATAATATAAAATATTTTATATATAATTATTAATATAATATATATACATAACAGTGTTTTAATTAACACAGTGTGTGGTTGTTAATTTTAATATTATATATTTATAAATATAATATATATATATATATATATATAAAATATATATATATTACATACACATTTGTGTAAATATCACATGTGTATATATTATACAATGTGTTATTATATAATATTTAAATATATTAATAAAATTATATAATATATATATAATTTATATAATATATATATATTAATATATATATATATATATTTTATAATATATTAATAATATATAATTATATATTGTACGCCAGTGGGTTTTGTCTCTGTGAGAAACTTTGGGTTAACATAAAGGGACCTGGGCAAACACGAGGGGCTGTGAGCGGAGGAGCGGAGGAACAACCCGAGAGACGCGGTGGGGCTGCTCCTGTAAAGACCTCGTGTGTGCCCTTGGACCTGAGATCCCTGGTGGCCCTGTTATAAGCTGTTCGTGCTGTGTGACATGCGGGTTTTCCCCCCCGTATTGGCCTATAGAAAAGTTGGGGAAAAAAAATGGGGTAAATAAAGGAAAACTGTCTTTTGTGTTTACTCGTGCCCGCCCGCCATTTGGCGTTTCCCTCCTGGTTTTTGGGGGACACTGTGGTGTTCGGTGCCTTTGGGGGTTTTCAGTGTTCACGCCCCTGTGGATAACCGCTTTGGCCTAGTTCCTTGTTTTGGGTGGCAGAGAGGATAGGGGGCCGGCGTAACAAATGGGTGGAGGGGGAAATTTGTGTATTTATCAGTGAGAGCGCCGATTTATCATGTGGTCCAAAAGGGGGCAGCCATGAGGGAGAGGAGCTATGATAGGCAGGCCGGTACGGAAGCCGACCCAGAGGGACCTATCACGCCATGTTTTTTTGGGTATGAGGGGGGAAAATGGCAAAAGGGGCAGAAGAGAGGCACAGAGGGCACGCGAGCAGGCGCACCATCTGTCGAGATGCAGGAAAGGGAAAGGCAGGGGAACAGTTCTGCGACTTGTTGAGGTGCTACAGAGAAATCTGATCTGTAAAGAGGAAACTCAAGTACACTGACAAGGGCCTGCAACAGCGTGAAGAGTGAACTGATGGAGGAGGGCGATTTGAAGGCGGGGTTCGGGCCTGAGGGGGGATGAAGGGTGAAAGGGGGCGTAACGAGGGTATTAACGTTGCAAGCAAGAAGGCAGACGGGTTCGGGCAACGAGCCAGAGGTAAATTTTTATGGGGCTGCTGGGGTCCAGGGCAGGAAACCCCCGGGGCCTCCCCGGGGTTTTGTGTCGCAGCCAGTGGTCGCTGCAAAAGGTGGGGAACCTTGAAACCGCCCCCTTGGGTATAGGGGGCGGCAAACTCGGACCCGGTAAACCCCCCTCGTTGCCCCCCTCCCCCTTTTCCTCCCCCCGGGTGTGTTATTTCCGGCACCTTCTCCAACCTGTACCCCTTCTCCAACATTTGTGAGGCGTAAGCCAGCGAGTACGACGGGAAGGGGGCCTGGGAGGCATAGCGCCAAATTTTAAAGCGGATCTGCCCCGGGCTGGAGCCAGGGGAGAAGGCCCCGAGCTGGTAACAGCGCAAGGGGCCCCCCGGTGGAAATGTTGGGACTCTGCCCCATCCCAACGCCCCTTACCCAGCGTGGCGGAGGCTTTGAAAAGCCGTTTCGGGCACCACCACCCGGCCGAGTTATCGGCGCGCTTGAAGAAGCGGCCGTGACGTGGGAGACACTATCCCAGCTGGGCAGGATGTGGAGGGGCTGGTAAGGAGGGCGTACCTGCGGCGCGGAAAAGATGATTGTGGTCCCGGCCCCCCGATTTTTTGTTACGCTTTGGGAGGACCCGAGCTGCAAATCTACGTCAAACAGGCACACCCTGAGGACTGCAGGTGGCGCGGAGAGGGCCTTGGGGTTCGAGGCCTTCCCGAAAGGGAACCTGGCCCAGGGCCCGCTCTCAGCCCCCGTGACCCCCGGGGAGAAAAGGCTAAAATGGAAAGGTAGCATTGAGGGGAAAGGGGAGCCCGAGCACTTTTCCCAAGGGTTGTGTTTGGGGTTTCGGTAAGGAAGGGGACAGACGTATCGGTGCGGAGGGGCGGAGAAAAGTCCCCTCAAGCGGGCGGATTCTGAGCCTTTTCCGCAGTGCTGCAAAGGGTGGGTAGGTATGGGCACCCCCCGATGCATGTCCTAGGCTAAGGAAGTGGGAAAAGGCGGAAAACCGGACAGGGGGAGAAGGGGTCCGAAACCCAGCCCTCCCCGGGTTCCCCGGGCCCCCACTTGGGTAAACTGCCGTCGAACCAGCACGATGCAGGTGGAGGGCTCAATAGATTGGAAGCCATGCCGCCTGACTGGACCTGGGGTAAAAAGACCTAGTGTGGGCCCGATATGTTGGCCCTACGTTCCCGACCCCCACAGAGACTATGTGGTGTCACGGGATTGGGGGGCAGCTCAACCCCCTGGAGGCTCTATTTGGGGTGGGCAGATGGTGCAGCGGCTGCCGGTGTATGTGGCCGTCTGGGCGAACACTGCTTGCGGGGCCTTTACTACCTGACGCAGAGTAAGGGGTTTGGGGGACCTTTGGGCGGGGGCTGGTGAGGGGGCACGTTTAAGATGTGCCCCTTGCTTCAGAGGTTGGTGGGCGAGGTAGTTTCGGGGAGCAACTGCGCCTTGCCCCCAGGACAGAGTCTGAAACGGTGTCGACTGTCAAGAGTGATGCGGGAGTGAGGGCCTTTTGGAGCCCCTTTAAAACCTGCGTGGCTGTGGCGTAGCCCTTGGGCGGAGCCTTTTTGGACCAGGGGGGTTAGTTACAGTTGGTAGCTAACTTCTCCAATTAGGGCCTGAAGGTCCAGTGGTGCAAGTGGGGACTTTTGAGAAGTGGGCATCCCGAAGAGTCGTCGGGGAGCGAGGAGTTGGTTTGGGGTGGGGGCCGTTTTCCCGACTTCCTCGAGGACTTGGCGCACCCGGGCCCTGGCGTTACCAGGGGGCCCGGAAGCTACTCCCGGGGCCCTGGGTGAAAAAAAAAGAGAAGTGCCCAGTAGCGGGGATGAGGCGTGGCAGACGCTGACGAGATGAGGACGGATTTGGACGGGAGGGGAAAGCATCAGATGTCAATGGTGACCCTGAGCTAGGTCTTTGGGGCGGAGATACCCCTCGGGGCCCGCCAATTACCCCCGCCCACACCTCCCCGAACCCCCGGGGAAACGAAGAAAAAGCCGCGCTGGGTGAAAGATTTTTTTGGTTTTTGAGAACTGAATTTATTTAAATTTTCTGTAGTTTGTTTCAGGTTTTGATATGCAGAAGACGGGTCGTCGCTTGATAGGGGGGTATGCACGCCAGTGGGTCTTTTTCTCTGTGCAAACATGTGTTAACATGAAGGGGCCTGGGCAAAAAACGACGCAACTGGTGTGGCGGGGGAGCGGAGGAACAAGCCGAGAGACTTGGTTGGGGGTGCTCCCGGAAGACCTCGTGGTGCCCTTTTACCGAGATAAACTGGGGTTGCCCCGTTTAACTGTATCGTGAGTGTGAGTGTGGTTTCCCCCTGTATTGTGCTATAGAAAAATGTACGGGGAAAATGGTGTAAATAAAGGAAAACTTCATTTTTTGTTTATTCGTGCCTCCTCGCCCTGGCGTTTTCCCCTCTGGTTTCTGGGCACTGTGGTGTTCGGTGCCCCTTGGGGCTGTTCAGTGTTTACGACCCGTGGATAACACCCCTCTGCCTAGCCTGCCTTTTGTTGGTGGGAAGAGGAGGGGTCGCAACAATATATATATTATATAATATATAATATATATATATATATTAAAATATATATATATATATATATATATATATATATACCATGTGTAATATTCCACATTGTGTATATATATATATATATATATATATATATATATATATATAAAATTTTATATATTATAGGGGAAAATTAATATTTAAGACTTTGTAGGGTTTATAGAGTACCCCGAGACTATTCTAAGCGGGTCACTGTCGAGTCAACCCCCCCGGAGGGGGAGGGGAGACTGACCTTTCCATGCCCAACAAGCACAAACTGTCGGGTCAGGGGAGGTCAGAAAAATCGGGATCACGCCTTGCTGAGTGAATGGTTCTTATTTGGGTTTTGGGGCCACGTGGTAATAGCCACGTGGTCTTGGTAACAGAAAAGACTAAGTATATGCCCTATTTCTCGGCCCCCCCCTATCGTCTTGGCCCCCGAGGCCCCTTGATTTGCCTCAAGGGGGACCTAACTTGGGTGGTCATCCCCCCCATCTCCGTGGTTGCTAGTGCATCTTCGTGGCTGCCCTCCCCGTGTCCCCTTTCCCCCTGGTCCTTGATATAAAAATGTCCGTCCCCGAGTCCCACATCCTCGAAATTCTGCAAAGGGTTTTTCCCCCTTGATTCGGACTCGTCGAGACTTCCTCGTAGTCATGCCTAACTCGGCGGCGTCCTCGTCCACATGTCCCCCGAAAAATCTCGCACAGGTCCCCCCTTGACTTTGGATTCGTCAAGACTTCCTCATAATCTTCTCCCGGCTAACTCGGGCGTCTCGTTCACATGTCCTCGAAAGTCTCTACGGGCCTCTTGCTTCGGATTTGTCAAAACTTCCTCGTAGTCTTGTCCGGCCTAACTCGGGGGCGTCCCGCCACACGTCCTCACAGATCCGTCCCGGTCCTTCACAGCGCATGCTCAACTCTACGTCCTTGAATCTTCATCTGGCTACGGGGTCCGGGCCGGGCGCATTTCAGGGCGGTGATACCTTGAGACGGCTCCTGGAGTTGACTATCTGCGTGCGTTGCCAGGCGTGCCCCGTAAGGGGCGATTTTTACCAGCCCTCAAGCCGAGCAATTTATAATTTTGTAGGGTAAGAATTTAATGAAATCTAAAGGACAGAAAAAACACATTCATTAAATTAAAAACAAAAAACACAGACACAATGACAATTAAAAAAAAAAGACATAAAATAAAAAAAAAAAAAACAACAAAGCCGATTTTATAAGGTGTGTAAGGTCACAGCTCTCAACCCAAATGCCTGAGAAGCCAGCAAATTTCTCTGACGTAAAAATTTTGCGCGGGGAGGTAGTGTCCCGGCGATGGGCTTCCAAAACGAAGGTTTTTTTGCTGGTTTGTAGCTCCTTTAAGATGCGACGCAGGCTAAGGCGAAAATAGGGTTGAAAGTCCCGTGGAAAAAGACGTATGGCTGCCTCACTACATCCCTCCCGGAAAAGGAGAGGGTGACTTGGGAACCCTCGACTGACTATCGGCTCAAGGCGATAGCCGACACCCTTCCACCAAAATGAGGCTGGAATCTGGTACAAAATCCTTTGGGCGTCATATTCAGTGGGTCATAGGGTTGCAGGTACTCAGGTTCCGAGGTCCATTATCAGCATACGAGCTTGCATCTTGGCAATGTACAAGAGAAAGCAGGAACAGATCAGGCAGAGATAAGGCAGGATTCTAGGCCGTGGGACTCCACAAGGTGGTCGATGCTGGAACAAGGCTGCAACAAGTCATGACATTCAATCGACTGGGATGACAGCAGCAAACAGCATCAGTTCCACTTGGTTTCATTGATCAGAATAACTCATCAGGACAGCGGCAGGAACAGACCATGCAGATAGCTGTTGGAGAGTTGGCATGAGCTTTCATGTGGACAAAAATAAGAGACCTGTTCTATGCAAGCACTGGAATGTTGATCTATTTTATTAAGGATGCTCTAACATTATACAAGCGATATACCAATCACCGAAAGAATATTTAACATTACAATGCAATACATTAAACTTAAGACAATTACCGTGTAAATCTTCTCACAAGAGATAACATCAAACACTTAACGGATCATCAGGAGAGTGTTCTGCAAGAAACACCATCTGGACTACTATCTCCAGTTCGTCTTGTGCCTCGTAGGGCAGCATATCATTACGATGAAGTCGATAAACACTGTTCTTTAACAGGTCTTTCACAGATAAGTCACAGGTCCAGTGCGCTTGTGATCCTTAAGGGACTGTCCAGCGTGCCGTCAGACCAGTGGCTTTCTGAGGAGGACTTTTTCGTAAAATTAGACTACCAACATCCAAATCAGTAGCAGGTATAGACTTCCTTGCAACGTATCTTTGTTATATTCTCTATATTGTTTACTTGCAAGTACAGCTGCATCACGTGCCTGAATTAACTTTGCAAATCTTTCATTAGCAGGTTTATTTACAGTTAATTTGTTTGTTAATCCAACTGGATAATGTATAGATTGTCCAAGCAATATAA
>NC_051386.1:65482967-65492548 GCF_015228065.2 Penaeus monodon | reverse complement strand
TTGAATTATGGCTGTGAGGTGTATTCTTCTGCAACACTGTTCTCTGGATGTTGGACTCGGTTCATAATGAAGCTCTCAGAATCTGTACTGGGGCTTTCAGGTCTTCACCTGTGGAATCCCTGTATGCTGAGAGTGGAGAACCACCTCTTTCATTACACCGGGACTAAATGAACCTGATGTACTACACGAGACTACAAAGGATTCCAGGATCTCCTACATCCAGATTGGTTTTCAACCCCCTTGTGGATAGCCGATCCTATGGTAGGAGAATGAGGAATCTTGTGGAAGATCTTAATTTGAGTCTCACTAAGGTTCTGGCTGTTGGAATTCCCCAATTCCCCCCTTGGACTAATCAAGTCGAGCCTGATTTGGTCGGAATTGGGAAAGGGGAGAGATCAGAAGCAGAAGTCAGAGAGAAATTTCTTCAGCATATTTCTAAGTATCAAGGATCAGAGGCAATATATACAGATGGTCCGAAATCTGAAAAGGGTGTGGGCTTTGCAGCAGTGAGGAAGACTGCATCTGGCAGTCTTTCTCTAGCAGCCTCGATCTTTACTGCAGAGTTACATGCCATCCTTGCAGCAGTTAAGATGACTAGAGATCTTACGAACCATTCTGTTTTGATATATTGTGACTCTCGTAGTGCCTTGCAAGCAATCAAGAGCTTAAACTCATCACATCCAGTAGTAAGGGAGGTTCAAGATTGTCTTGCACTGATGTTAACACGTAAAAAGATAACTCTGTGTTGGGTGCCAGCGCATGTTGGTATCAGTGGGAATGAGCGAGGTGATCAGAAGGCCAAGGCAGCTGCTGCTCAGCCTTGTGATGCTCGTTTTCCTCTTCCACACACCGACCTGAAACCCAGCATAAGGAGTTGTCTTCGCAATAAAGGGAAGGAACAATGGAGGCATACCTCCAGCAACAAACTGCGAGAGATTAGAGATGACCTTGGCAGTTGGGTGACTAGCATCCACCCTAACCGAAAAGTGGAAGTTGCATTAACAAGACCAAGAATCGGGCACACAAGACTGACCCATGAGCCGATGATGGCTAAAAGTGAAGCACTTTGTGAAGGATGCCAAGAGCCATTAACGATCGCACATGTAGTGGAAAGATGTGCAACATTCTCAGACCAAAGATGTATGTACTTGTCTCCCCCATATACATTGAAAAATATATTGGGGGAGGATTGTGACATAGAGGGTCTTATTAGTTTCCTTAGGGAGACTAATATTTTCAATAAAATTTAATTATGCATAATGTTTATGCAATATTTTATATACTTAAAGCATAATATTTATGTTTTGATTTTTTATTTGTTTACTGTTATTTGTAAGACATTTATTCATAGATTTTTAAAGTTTTAAATATTTTAATATTTCTATTTAACAAGGCATTCGCCGCTAATGACCTTAGCTGTTGACGCGGCAGATAATTTTGAATAATCAATCAATCAATCTGTGCAAAACATTATATGCACACTCTGTTTTTAGGAACCTCGAGCGCCGCCTAATTTCGCCACAGCAGTACCGTCAGAGAGGCCCGGGGTGTATGGACGTGCGCATGCACAGGCGAGAACAAGCGTGGGGCACGTGCAAGGTCAAGAACTGTGTGCGTGGCGGAGTAAGCGCGCGGTACGCACGCGAGCCTGAGCGTGAACACGGGCCGCACGGGGCACGACTATCGCCCGCCCTCTTTGCCCGCAGATAAGGCTCCCCTGACCCACGAAGCTGTCGGGGCCATCAAGGACATCGAGACACCAGCATCTTGTCCTCCCCCACGGCACGAAAAGAAAAGGAAGCATGCCGAACGAACTATGAATGCGAACTGAAAGTGCTATGTTCGACGTGATTGTGTGTTACTCTCCGTATATTTTGCGTACTTGTGTGCGTTACTCTCCGTGCATTTTCTGTACTTGTGTGCGTTACTCTCTGTGTATTTTGTGTACTTGTGTGCGTTACTCTCCGTGTATTTTGTGTACTAAGCACATTGTACACTTCAGAAATAATAAACGCAAAGAGAAAGATTCTTTCTTATATCCTCTCGTAACAATCAGCCGAACAGAGAACAAAAGATCACGGATATGATGGTTCATATGAACGAACAAAAACCAGAACCTCCTAGAACATCATGGAGAAGTAATTAAAATTTGAACTTCATGCCCCCCTCATATATATATATATATATATAATATATATATATATATATATGTATATATATATATATATATATATGTATGTATGTATGTATGTATATATATACATACACACACATATACATATATTTGTGTGTTTGTGTGTGTGTCTATGTTTATGTGTGTTTGTATATATATATATATATATATATATATATATATATATATATATATATATATATATATATATATCTGAGCCGCCGTGGTCACAGCATGATACTTAATTGTAGTTTTCATGTTGTGATGCTCTTGGAGTGAGTACGTGGTAGGGTCCCCAGTTCCTTTCCACGGAGAGTGCCGGTATTACCTTTTAGGTAATCATTCTCTCTATTTATCCGGGCTTGGGACCAGCACTTGACTTGGGCTGGCTTGGCCACCCAGTGGCTAGGTAGGCAATCAAGGTGAAGTTCCTTGCCCAAGAGAACAACGCGGCGGTCGGTGACTCAAACCCTCGAATTCAGATTGCCGTCGTGACATTCGGCCACCGCGGCCTTATATACATATATATATATATATATATATATATATATATATATATATATATATATATATATATATATATATATGAAAAGAGAAACAGCCACAGTAGAAAATGAAACTAAACCGTAACGTTTCGAACTCTTCACGAGTTCCTCTTCAGACGAATAAAACTGAAATGGATCATAGAGGAACTCGTGAAGAGTTCGAAACGTTACGGTTTAGTTTCATTTTCTACTGTGGCTGTTTCTCTTTTCATATATATATATATATATATATATATATATATATAGATATATATAGAGACAGATATATATACATAGAATATATATATAATATATAGGAGAGAGATATAAGATAGAGATATAGTATAGAAATATAGATATAGAAGATGATATAATATATAGAAGATATTAGAGTAATGGATAGATAGAGAAGAGATATATGAGATATATGATAGATATATATATAGAGATATGATGTATAGATATAGATGCATATATATATGTATATATGATAATAGATATAATAATATATAGATATATAGATATATATATATATATATATGGTATATATATATATAATATATATATATTATAATATATATATATATATATATATATATATGTATGTATATATATATATAATATACATACACACACATATACATATATTTGCGTGTATGTGTGTGTGTCTATGTTTATGTGTGTTTGTATATATATATATATAATATATATTATATATATATATATATATATATATATTATATATATATACATATATATATCTGAGCCGCCGTGGTCACAGCATGATACTTAATTGTAGTTTTCATGTTGTGATGCTCTTGGAGTGAGTACGTGGTAGGGTCCCAGTTCCTTTCCACGGAGAGTGCCGGTATTACCTTTTAGGTAATCATTCTCTCTATTTATCCGGGTTTGGGCCCAGCACTTGACTTGGGCGGCTGGCCACCCAGGGTAGGAGGCAATAAGGGGAAAAGTTCCTTCCCCAAGAGAACAACGGGGCGGTCGGTGACTCAAACCCTAAATTCAGTTGCCGTCGTGAATTTCGGCCACCGCGGCCTTATATAATATATATTATTTAATATATATAAAATATATATATATATATTTAATATATATATATAATTTTAATAATATGAAAAGAGAAAAACCACAGAGAAAATGAAATAAACCGAAACTTTTTCGAACTCTTCACGGCCTCTTAGACGAATAAAAGAAATGGACATAGGGAAAACCCTGAAGAGTTTGAAACGTTACGGTTTTGTTTCATTTTTTATTTGGCTGTTTTTTCTTTTAAAAAGAGAGAAAGAAGAAAGAGAAGAAGAAGAAGGGAGGGGGAGAGATGAGAAAAAGGGAGAAAAGGGAGAGAGAAGAGAGAGAAGAATAGAAAAAAGGAGAGAGAGGAAGAAGAAGATAAGAGAGGAGAGAAAGAAGAGAGAGGAGAGAGAGGAGAAAGAAATATAGAGAGAGAGAGAGGAGAGATAGAGGAAGGGGAGAGTGAAAAAGGGAAAAAGAAAGGGATAGAAAAAGAGAGAGAGATAAAGGGGAAAAGGGAAAATAAAAAGAGAGAATAAGGGGGAAAAGAAGAGAGATAAGAGAGAGAGCGAGAAGAAAAGGAGGAAAGAGAAGAGAGAGAGAGAGAAGAGAAGAAGAGAGAAAAGAAAGAAGAAAATGAGAGAGAATGAGAGGAGAGAGGAAAAAGGATAGATAGGAAGAAGAGAGAGATAGAGAGAGAAAATAGAGATAGAGAGGAAGAAAAGGATAAAAGAGAAGAGAGAAGAGAGAGAGAGGGATAAAATAGAGAGAGAGAGATTTGAAAAAAAGATCAAAAAAATTTAAAAAATGAGAAGATAGGAGAAAATAAAGAGAAAGAGAGAGAAAAGAAAAAAAAGAAAAATAGGAAGATGAATAGGATAATATATATAGGAGAGAAGATGGGGGAAAAAATAGGAGTAGAGAAGAGAGATAGAGAAAAAAGAGAGGAAAAGAGATAGAGATAAAAATTAAAGGGGATAGAATATTTAAAATAAAGAGAAGAGAAAAGAAGAGATTAAAAATTTAAAAAAAGGAGGTAAAAGAAATATAAAAAAAATAAATAGGAGGGAAGAGAGAGAAATAATATAGAAAGAAAATAATAAAATTTTTGAGATAAAAATAAAATATAAAAATTTTAAAAAGAGAATAATAAAAAAAAAGGGGGAGGAAAGAAAAGATAAATAATATATAATAAGGAATAGGAAAGTTTTGATAGAGAAAAAATAAAAAAAAAGATATAAATAAAAAGAAAATAATATAATAATAAATATATTATAGATAAGGATAAAAAAATATGAAATAGATTAAAAAATAAATAGTGGGGAAATATATAAGATATAATAGAAATAAATATATAATAAAGATAAAATAATAGGGAAGGTTTGAGAATAAATAATATAGGATAAAATAATGAATTAAATTTAAAATAAAAATATAATTATATAAAGATAAAAAAATATATATAATATAAAATAATATATTTTATTAAGGGGTAAAATATTTTTATATAAATATATTAATAGTTTATATAAGATATATATATATATAAAAATAATAATAGATAATTTTATATAAAAAGAGTTTTTTATATAAATATTATATATATTAATTATTTAGATATTTATATATTTAAATATGATATTTATAATAAAATATATTTTAAAGAATATTATATTATATTTATAATTTTAAAAATATATAATATATCATATATTATTTATATATATATATATAATATATATATATATAATATATATATATTTAAATATATTTTTATTTTATAATTATATATAAATTTTTTTTATTATTTTTTTATTATATTTTTTTTTTAATATATATTATATATATATATTTATGTTTATATATATATATGTATGTATGTATGTATGTATATATTTTACATACACACACATATAATATATTTTGGTGTTTGTGTGTGTCTTGTTTATGTGTGTTTGTGTATATATATATATATTATATATATATATATATATATATATATTATATATTTATATATGTATATTATATATATATATTGCACACCATGGGCTTGTCTCTGTGCGAAACATGTGTTCCCATGAAAAGGTTTACCTGGCATGTGTTAACATAAAGGGGACCTGGGCAAACATGACGCAGCTGGCTGTGAGCGAGGACGGAGGAACAGCCGAGAGAGGAGTTTGGGTTTTACTTCCTGTGAAGACCTCGTGTGTGCCCTTGTGAACCTGATATACTTTGTTTTGCCTGTTATAAAGCTGTACGTGCAGCTTGAGGGTTTTTCCCCCCTTTGTTTTGTGTCTATAGAAAAGTGTACGGGTAAATAACTTGTGTAAATAAAGGAAAGACTTTTCATTTTGTGTTTATTCGTGCCCTACCTCCCCACTTGGCGTTTCCCTGGTGGTGTTCTGGGACGCTGTGGTGCTCGGTGCCTCTTGGAGCTATTCAGTGTTCACGACCCTGTGGATAGCACACCGTCTGCTAGCCTGCCTTGTGTTGGTGGCACAGAGACGAGGCGGTCGGCGTAACAATATATAAAACATAGACATACATATACTTATTTGTGTGTGTGTGTGTGGGGTCTATGTTTTTGTGTGTTTGTGTGTATATATGAATATATATATATATAATATATATATATATAGTTATATATATATATATTATGTTGTGTATGTGTGTGTGTTGTTGGGGTGTGTATATTATATATATTATATATATTATAATATATAATTTTATTAAAAATATTTAAAATATACATGTATTATATATGTATATATGTATATGTATAAAATTATTATTATTATATATATATATTATATATATTATATATATATATTATATATATATATATATATATATATATATATATATATATATGTATAATATCATTATCATCATCAAGGGGCTAACGTCGACGGGTACGCATGGCCGCATCCACCCTTCGCTTCCAGCCACGGGGATCCCTCGAGGCGAGTCTCCAGGCAGACCCACGGCCCATCCCTAATTCCTCGCAACAGGTCTCATCGAGCTGCCCATGCCATGATCTCCTAGGTCATCCCAAAGGTCTCCTCCACCCAGGGTTGTCTCGCAGAGAGACAACCTGGTGGGCAGGGTCGTCCACAGGGAGACGAACTAGGTGGCCATATAGCCTGAGTTGGCGATCCCGGATTATGCAAGTAACAGGTCCCATGCCAGTCTCACGGTGTAACCGCCAGTTGGACATGCAGTCCTGCCAACTGTACCCCATGATCCGGCGAAGGGACTTGTTACAAAAGGCATCAAGGCGAGACTCCAAGACACTGGATAGCGTCCAGGCTTCGTTTCCATAGAGCAAAACTGTCAGTATCAAGGCCTTAAAGACACACAGCTTGGTCCTTCTTCATAGGTACCGACATCTCCAAACGCTCTTGTTGATCGAGTTCATGGCTCCTGTTGCCAGACCAATCCGTCTACTGACTTCTTGGTCTGACAACCCAGAGATATGGACTACGCTACCAAGGTATGTAAAACTTTCTGTGACTTCAACGTCCTCGCCGCAAGCATGGATCGACTGAATAGCTTCCCCTAACAGGCCCCCAAAGTCCTGAATCCTGGTCTTGGTTCAGGAGACCTCTAGGCCTAGGGGCTTCGCCTCATTGCTAAATGCATCAAGAGCTGCCACAAGTGATTCTAGGGACTCAGATAGGATGGCAACATCGTCGGCAAAGTCAAGGTCTGAGACCTTAATATTGCCTAGTATTGCTCCACACTGACTTTGCCTAGTAGCTCTGCCCATTATCCAGTCCATACAGGTGTTGAAAAGTGTTGGTGCAAGGACACAACCTTGCCTCAACCCTGAATTAACAGGGAAGAAGTTCGACATACCCCCACCATACTTTACAGCACTTTCAGTACCAGTATAGAGGCTTGCTATCAGGCCAATAATCTGTGTCAGAATTCCCCTGAGCCTCAGGATGTCCCATAGCGATTCCCGATGTACCGAGTCAAACGCCTTCTTGAGGTCGATGTAGGCTGCAAGCAACCCATGACAACAATTACTCGAAGCGCTAGTATACGGTCTATCGTGGACTTGCCAGGAGTAAATTCAGACTGCTCCGGTCTCTGATGCCTCAGTAGGTGGTTCGTATCTGTTTCAGAAGAATGTGGGCAAGAACCTTGCCTGGTATGCTGAGCAATGTAATGCCACGGTAGTTGCTACAGTCCCAACGATCCCCTTTCCCCTTCCATGACCCCATGACCCCTCAGCAGGTCATGGGGAATGGTACCAGACTGCCAGATGGCAGTCAGGACTGTAAACAGGCCCCGAGCCATAGGTTCACCCCCAGCATTTAGCAGTTCAGCAGGGACATCACATATGCCTGCAGCTTTCCCACTCTTCAGCTTGGAAATCACCATCCTAACCTCTGTTAGGGTAGGAGGTTCCTCACTGATTGATGGGTGCGGGACAGGCACTGAGAAGACATCGCTTGCATCCAAACTAACTGTTGGAGGGTCTACCTGGTACAACTGTTCAAAATACTCAGCCCAACGTTCACGAACCCCAACATGATCTGAGATGATCCGTCCATCCGCTGATCGGACTGCAGTCATCTATGAGGAGGGCTTAGAGTTCAGTTTTCTCAGGGCTTAGTAGGCAGGGCGAAGGTCATTTACCAAGAAATGGCCTTCATTCAACCTCCTCAGCAAGATTCCTGATGAACTGTTCCTTGTTCATATATATATATATATATATATATATATATATATATATATATATATATATATATAATATATATATATATTCATATATATATATATTCATATATATATATTCATATATATATGTATATACATATATATATATATATATATATATATATATATATATTCATATATATATATATGTGTATATACATATATCTTATTTTAACGGTAGGTTCATGTCTGAGCCGCCGTGGTCACAGCATGATACTTAATTGTAGTTTTCATGTTGTGATGCTCTTGGAGTGAGTACGTGGTAGGGTCCCCAGTTCCTTTCCACGGAGAGTGCCGGTATTACCTTTCAGGTAATCATTCTCTCTATTTATCCGGGCTTGGGACCAGCACTTGACTTGGGCTGGCTTGGCCACCCAGTGGCTAGGTAGGCAATCAAGGTGAAGTTCCTTGCCCAAGAGAACAACGCGGCGGTCGGTGACTCAAACCCTCGAATTCAGATTGCCGTCGTGACATTCGGCCACCGCGGCCTTTATATACATATATATATATATATATATATATATATATATATAATATATTATATATATATATGAAAAGAGGAAACAGCCACAGTAGAAAAAGAAACTAAACCGTAACGTTTCGAACTCTTCACGAGTCCTCTTCAGACGAATAAAACTGAAATGGATCATAGAGGAACTCGTGAAGAGTTTGAAAAAGTTACGGTTTAGTTTCATTTTCTACTGTGGTGTTTCCCCTTTTTTATATTTTAAAATATTATAAAATATATATATATATAATATATATATATGATAGATAATAATATATAATATATATAAATATATATATATATATATAGATAGATATATATGATATAATTAAGATATATAAGAATATATATATTATATAATATATATTATATATATATATAATATTTAAAATTATATATATATATATATATATTATAATATATAATATATTATATTATATATATATAATATACAATATATATATATATTTTATATATATATATAAAATATATATAATATATATTTTATATATATATATATATATATATTGCTACGCCAGTGGGTCTTTTTTTTTTTTTTTTGTCTCTGTGCGAAACATGTGTTTACATGAAGGGACCTGAGCAAACATGTCGCAGCTGG
>NC_051386.1:65471231-65482867 GCF_015228065.2 Penaeus monodon | reverse complement strand
AAAAATGTAATTTGTACATATATGAGTTACTCGTCACACGAAAAAATCGCAGGCTATAGAGATATATCATAGATCTTTACGCTGGCACTACGACAGCAACAAACCCTATTAATGAAAAAGTTTCAGTGACTTTTGTTCTGCGTGGATGAGTGAGTGAGTAATTGTGTGTGTGTGTATATGTGAGCTACAGCGAGCGTGAATGAGAGTGAAAGTTAGAGTGACCTCACACAGAGAATTAATTACAAACACGAATATTAACATTCACTATAACAAAACAGAGGTATATTAGTAATACTACCTAAAAATTACCACATTGAATTCAACATTTAATGATATGTGACAGAATGTACGCATTAATGAATGGTGACATGAAAAATATTCGTGAGCTATTTAGCAAGCAAATCTTCTTGGGGTCAGAAATTCTGAACTGCCAAGGTAGCTATGCATGTTAGACTTCATCGATGGGGGGATCCTATACCCAAAATACCGTACATTGAAGCAACCAAGCCAGGAAAATCTATAAATAACCTGCTCTTTTCTGTGTATCAGTGATGGGTGTTCGTGACATTCCCTAAGGGTATCTAAATTATCACGAATCACATGACCGCCTGGGAATTACCCAAAACATAAAAGCGACTAGTACTAGACCCTAGTGCGACATTAATTAACAGATGTAACCACGGGTCGCACCAACTCATAATTGCTGATTGAACAAATAACTTCGGTTTCACCTGTACATACTTTTCGAACATTGGAGCGCAGATCTATTAGATGTTTATGCAACCCCGGGGTACATCAGGCAATCCTGTGCACTATGACATGGGGGGATATCCTACGTTATATTCAAAATAATAAATTTATATGAAATTCCATTCTAGCGCCGATAGAACGTGGTCACCACTGAGCATTTGTAACGATGCTACAGTTAATCCCCTAGGAAAAAGGAAAAGGTCAGGTTAGGTCAAGAACACAACCGACTGACCACAAGTGAAAGAGAAAGCACAGTCAGGTCTAGGCGAGGGGAGGAACAAGATAAAATGAAATGATATTCGTGATAAGATAAAATGACAAATGCGTTAAAGTTGTTGCAGTTGAAACAACATAAATCTCTAAAAACGAGAGAAATTAATTCATTACTTAACTAACAAACGATATTCATGTTTGTTGACCACATTTCCGCAATCCCCCCGGATATGCAATTTAGGTTGAAAGAAAAGTGTGAGAAGTGACATTTGCTGGTTTACTTGGCAATTTTTTCCCCCCAAAACCAACTGCTTAAACACATTATGGGGGAAGAACCGGAAAAGAAATAAGAAAAGGGCCCAAAACATGTACTTACATGGTTTTGTTTTCTTAGACATGTCTTAGAAAGCGGTCAAGCAGTTTTTCTTCGAAGATTTACGTTCGTGCTGTGAGCCGGAAGGACGCAGCACCCGCCCTGTCACCAGTTTGTAAAAGGCTATGATCCTTAGTACAATGGTGAACAGAGGGTAGTTATATGTTAAACGGTGTAACTCTTTATTGCTAAGAGTACCACACAGTATGGGAACACATGGGACGATGTCTGAGGGTAATACTGGTGCGCTTGGTGTCACCATGTCCCGGGGCCGTCATCATCGGTGTGACCGTTCCCGCTGCCGGAAGCGATAGAAGCAGCTGGAGGAAGCAGGGGGGGAGCGAGGTGAGGTCACAGGTCCCGTCTGCTACAATGAGAGTGTGTGTGTGTGAGTGTTTTTTTGCGTGTGCGGTCGGTGGGGTGTGTGTGGTGTGGGGATTTTACATACATACTTTAAATATGTAATATATATATAATATATATATATATATATATATATATATTAATAATAAAATTTTAAATATGTATATTATATATATTATATATATATATAATTTATATATTATAATAAAAATTATATTATATAAAATAAAATTTATGTATTTTTACTAAAATATATATATTATATATATATATAATTTTTAAAATATATATATATATATATATATATATATTATATATAAATATATATACAATATATATGTATTTTATTTTATATAATATATTATATATATTAATAATTTAAAATTATATATTAATAAAATATAAAATTCTTACGAGAAGAACCTTGTTTCCCCTCCCATATGGGGCCCATCGTCTTTACTTTAAATTTTTTGGATTCTTTATATAAGCCTTTTTCGCTCTCAATCCAAAATTTCAAAAAATCATCTTTTACACAGCCTCTGATTCTTGGTGACTAATGAACCCATTAGGGGCCTCAGTTACCTGTTAATCAGGTCAGACAAGTTTTGGGGAAATTAATTTATTTTTTAAGGTTGCTTTGAGTGCAAACTTTTTTTTGTTTTTAGTAATATTTACAACTGTAAAAACTGGTAATATATATTATATATATAATATATATATATATATATATATATAATATATATATAAAATTTATATACCATAATAAATATAATTATATATATATATATAAAATAATATATATATTTTTATATATATAATATTAATATAAAGGGGGTGGGTGCTTACGTGCATGGTGATGTGAAGCGATGGTGTGGTACCCTAGATAGGTTAAGTGCTTGATGCCTTATCGCTTGCAGCTCCCCCCCTGGCAGCCGCCCCCAAAAAAAGGGAGCAGCTTCTGCATAAGTCTCCCCTGCCAGGTCACACCCTTTCTCCATCATTAAGACATCTGCAGTGCCCCCTGGGGCCCAACCAGGGTAACTGGGTCCCTTGGGGTCCCAGGCTAAATTGTGGGGGATCGGAGAGCAGGAGGCCCCATAGGTAGGGAGTTATGGCCCACCGGCGTGTGGACACGCTCTGGCACATCCCAACTCCTCCCCCCTACCCACCGGGGGGTAAGGGGGCGGCTCGGGGGAAGGGGCCTTGCCAGTCCCTCCCCCAAGAAGACCCTCGGGAAACGTCTCTAAAAAAAGGGAAATGTGGGGGGGGGGGTGTTGTCCCCCCCACCAGCAAGTTAAGGGCTTGGGGCCCCGTGGGAGGGAAATGTGGGGGTGCGGGGGATTGGAACAAAGGTTCCCGCCCCGCCTGTCCCCCCGGCGGGCGCTAACCCCCCCAGAAGCTTGTGGGGAAACCCCTCGGGAACCCACAGGTGGATAGGCGGTCCCACAGCCTCCCGACCCCTTTATCTGGGGTGTGTTGGGGGGGGGCGGCAGAGGTGGGTGCACCCGGGTGACACCCGAGGTTAACCTCAGGTTTGCTTCCGGGGGGCGCTTGGAAAATCCGGCCCTTGCGGCAGGAAGCTTTACCCTGCTATCGGGGAAATTTGGAAGCGATGGGAGTTGAGGTGGCTGTCCTCTCAGAGGTGAGAAAACCTGGTGCGGCAGATCGGTGGGTGGTTACACCTACTACTGTGGGCCCGCAGCGAGGGCCACCACCCCCAGGGTGTAGCCATAACCATCCCCAGTCGACTTCAGCCTGCGGGGGGCGAGGGGGAACCGGTTGATGAGCGATCTGGCTGAGATGAAGCATGTTTTGGCTTCTTGTCTTTATTGTGTATCGCTCTACAATGTAATAAAACCGATGTGAAAGAGGCGTTCTACCCCAAACCGCATTTGTGGAGACGATTCCCCCCGGGAGATATTGCATTGTTCTGGGCGACTTCAATGCGGTATCCAGCTGGACGAGCTGGTACGAGTGTCGTCCCCCCCCATGGTCGGGAGCTGATCCCAGCAGCGAGAATAGCCTCCTTCTCCGGGACTTGCTAGGCCCCAAAAATGAGGTCCTGCCTCCTGGTACCAGCGCTCAACTCGCATGTTTTGGATTGGTTACAGCGATAGGGTTTTTGGGGCCCAAGGAGATCGACCATTTTCTTGTCGCACGCGATGGAGGACCTCCAGAACTGCAGGGTTTACCGGAGTGTGATTTCTGTGGCCCCGACCATAGGCTGCTTGTGGTACCCTGGGGTTCCTTCAAAACCCCCCGTCCCCCCAGGGGCCCACCCTAAGGTGTTTCACTTGGAAACTAAGAGAGGAGGAGGTGCCCGTAGGTTCGCCAGGCAGTCCTGGGCCCGATTTCGGAAACCAGAACCTGACGGACAGTTGCTTGTGGGAGCCCTTCAACGCGTAACACTCGAAGACCTCAGGACCCTTTGGCGTACCCCCAAGGAAAAGGGGCAGAATCCCATCTCCCGGAACATTAGGGGCCCCACGAAGCGTGTCGCAAGGCTCGGCTGAATGGGAATCAAGTTTTGGCGTCGTTCCATGGTGGTGGGCTCGGACACTGCTGAGGGGGCAAGGAAAAGTTCATCAAAAATCTTGTGAGGGGTCAAAGGGCCCCATTTTCTTGGAAAAGCCCTTCCCCCCGCCTACCAAGCCCTGAAAAAAACTGAACCCTAAGCCCCCCTCCAGTGACTGCATTTCCGATCAGGGGATGGAGGTCATCTCGATTATTTTGGGGGTTTCGTGAACGTTGGGCTGAGTATTTTGAACAGTTGTACCAGGTGGACCTCCAACATTGCTTGGAGAAAAGCGATGTCTCAGGCCTGTGCTGGCCCCCACCCATCAGCGGGGAAAAACCCCCTACCCTAACAGAGGTTGGCTGGCGATTTCCAAGCTAAAAGAGTGGGAAAGCTGCAGGCATATGTGATATCCCTGCTGAATTGCTAAAGGCTGGGGGTAAACCCTATGGTCGGGCCTGATCAGCCCTGACTGCCATTTGGCAGTCTGGTACCATTCCCTCGCCCTGTGAGGGGCGGTCATCCCTCTTGGAAGGGGAAAAAGGGGATCTTTGGGGGATGTAGCAACTACCATGGCATTACACTGTCAGTCCCGGGGCAAGGTTCCCCTCACATTCTTCTGAAACGGATCCGCAACCCCCTACTGAGGCCCAGGACCGGTTTTATCCTGGAAAAGTCCACAATAGAGATACTAGCGTTTCGAGTAATTGTGGAAGCTTTTTCATGATTTTGGTGTGGGTGCTTGCACCCTACACGCCCTCAAAAAGGCTTTTTGATCGGGGCATCGGGAATCGCTAGGGAGATCCTGGGGTCGGGGGAAATTTCCCGACACAGATTTTTGGGGCCTGATAGAACCCTCTTACTGGTACTGAAAAGGCGAAAAGTGTGGTGGGGGTATGTCAAATTCTTCCCTGTTAATTTCAGGGGTGGGGAAAGGCGTGCCTGCACCCAATTTTCAACACTTGTATGGACTGGAAAAGGGGGCAGAGTACTAGCCAAAGAGTGCGGAGCAAACTAGGCAATTTTAAAGGCTCGGACCTGACTTTGTGATGTTTCCCTTTCCCCTATCTGAGTCCTTGGATCACTTGGGGCGGCTCTTAAAGCTTTAGAAGGGGCGAAGCCCTGGGCCCTAGGGGTCTCGGGACCAAGCCCAAGATTCAGGGTTTGGGGGCCTTTTGGGGGAAACCCCCGTTCAGCGACCATGCTTGCGGCGGGAGGGTTAAAAGTCAAGAAAGTTTATATACTTGGTAGCGTGTATATCTCTGGGTTGTCAACCAAAAAGTCAGTAAGGATGGTTGGGAAGGGAGCCATGAACTCGATCAAAAAAGAGGTTTGGAGATGTCGGACCTATGCAGAGGACCAAGCTGGTGTTTCAAGGCCCTTTATACTTCCAGTTTTTTTATGGAAGCGAAACCGGACGCTATCCTGCCTTGGAATCTCGCCCTTGATCCCTTTTTAAAAAGTCCCTTTGCCCGGGCATGGGGTACAGTTGGGAGGACCACAGTCCCAAACCCGGGGTTTACACCGTGAGACGGCATGGGACCTGTTACTTGCAAATCCGGGATCGCCAACTCAGGCTATATGGCCACCTAGCTCGCCCCCTATGGGCGACCTGCCCCCCCCGGTTGTCTCTTGCGAGAAACCCGGGGGGAGGGACTGGGGGACGGCCTAGGAATCATGGCTTGGGGAAACTCGACGGACCTGTCCCGGAGAAATAGAGATGGGCCCTGTGCCTGCCCGGAGATCGCCTCGAGGGATCCCCGTGGCTGGAAACGAAGGGGGATGCGGCCAGCGCCCCTGCGGCGTTAGCCCCGTGATGATAGTATATTATATATATATATATAAAATTTTTTTTTTTTTTTTTTTATCAATATAATATATATATATATATTGGGGGGTGTTTCACGCACAGGTGTGTGAAGGGTGATGTGGTAGCCTAGAAGTGTTTAAATGCTTGCATGGCTTTTGCTTTAGCTCCGCCACAGCTAAACCATGCGGGAAAAAAGGGAGAGCTTTTGCATAAATTCCCCTGCCGGTCACAGCCTCTCCCCATCAAGAATCGCAGTGCCCCCTCATTGCCCCCCATGGGTTAATGGGCACCTTGCAGTCCCAGGCTAAACTGTGGGGGATTCAGAGCAGTAGGAGGGCCCCCGAGGTACAGAGTTTTTGGCCACCGGGTGGAACAGCTCTGGCTCCATACCAACTCCTGCCCCTAGCCACCCGGGGGTAAGGGGGGGCTCGGGGGGAAGGGCCTTACCTCTTTCCCGCCCCAGAAAGGGGGCCCCCCGGCAAAGTCAGAAATAAAGGACATGCTGGGGGGAGGGGTGCTGTCCCTCCACCCCGCAAGTAAGGCACCCCGGAAGGTGCCAATCCCCCCATGAAAATTGTGGGGCAAAGCCCTCGGGAACCCACAGGGGGAAGGGGGGTCCCCCAGCCTGCCGACCCCTTTTTTTGGGCTGTGTCGGCGGCTGCAGCAGAAGTGGCATGCACCCGGGGTGACCACCCGAGGGTTAACCCCAGGGGTGCTTTTTGGGTAAGCGCTTTGGAAAAATCCGGGCCCGCGGCAGGATGAGCGGTTGCCTCTGCTATCGGGGAATTTAAGTGATTTGGGGGTCAGGTGGCTCCCTTCAGAGGGAGAAGACCTGGTAGCAGCATTCAGTGTGGGTGGGACACCTAATGGTTTTGGGCTGCAACAATGGTCACCACCCCAGGATGTGCCATGCCCTCTCCAGCCGCTTTAGCCCTCGGTAGTTTAGTGACATGGTTTTGAGCGTATTAGTCATGAGACTGAAGTATGCTTTTTCCCTACTGATGTATATAAAATTATGTGAAAGAGGGTTTACGCAAAATCGCATCTGTGGCGACAATTGCCTCCGGGAGATATTCACATTGTTCTGGGGACTTTAATGCGGTACCGGGGTGGATCAGCTGGCTATGAGGTCTGCGGCCCCCTGGCTCGGGAGGATCCCAGCAGCGAAAAGCCCCATTTTGGGACTTTTCTAGTCTTTGAAAAAGAGGATTCTGCCTCCTGGTTTTAGACTCCCCAAACCCCCAAACACTGGACATGGTAAACAAATGGGGGCAGGGCCCCAAGGAGATCGACCCCCATCTTGAAAACCACGATGGAGGTACCCAGAAAGCAGGGTTTACCCGGGGGACGAGTTCTTTGGCACCCACCATAGGTGGTTTTGGCTACCCTGCGGGTTTTTTTCCAAAAAATCCCCATCCCTCAGTGGCCACCCTAAGGTGTTTCACCTGGACAGACTAAGGGAGGAGGAGGTGCGTGGGGTTTACCAGGCTGTCTCTGTCCGATTCCAGAACTCAACAACCTGAAGGATCCAGTTTCTCGTGGGAGCTCTTCAGGCCGGGAACACTCGAAGCAATTAGGATCCATTGGCGTACGCCCCAGGGCAAAGCAGAATTCCCCTCTCCCCGGAGACATTAGAGGCACTGAAGCATGTCGCAAGGCGCGGTGAATGGAAAGAAGTTTTTTCCCTCATTTTCCCGGTGCATAGGGATCGCACGCTGAGAAGGGACCTTTGCCCCTACCCAAACCCTGAGGAAAATGAACCTAAACCCTCCTCACGATGACTGCAGTCCGATCAGCAGATGGGAAAGGGTCATCTCAGACATGTTGGGGTTTTGTGAAGGTTGGGGTGAGTATTTTTGAACAGTTGACCAGGTGACCTCCAAAAAAGAGCTTGGATGCAAGTGATGCCTAGTGCTGTGTGGACCTACCAATCAGCAAGAAACCTCCCACCCTAACAGAAAGGTTTGGATGGGGATTTTCCAAGTGAAGAGTTGGAAAACTGCAGGCAAAGTGATTTCCCTCGAAAGCAAATGTGGTGGTAACCATGGCTCGGGGGTGCATTTCAGTCCTGACTGCCATTTTGGGAGTTGGCTCCCTTCCCCCTGACTGCTGAGGGGGGATGGTCATCCCTTCTTGGAAGGGGAAAGGGGGTTGGGTTGTTGCAACTACAGTGGCATTTCATTGCTCAGCATACAAGGGAAGGTTCCCCATATCTTCTGAAATGGACCGCAACCACCCACTGAGGCTCAGAGCTGGAGCAGTTGGATTTTTTCCTGGAAGTCCACAATAACCGTATATAGCGCTTCTAGTAATTGTGGAAAGCCGTCATAAGTATGGGTTTTGGGTTTCTTGCAAACCCACATCGACCCAAGAAGGCGTTCGACTCGGGCATCGGAAATCATATGGGAGATCCTGAGACTCAGGGGGATTTTGACACAGTTTTTGGCCCATAGAAGGCCTTTGTACTGGTACTGAAAGGCTGTAAAGTGTGGGGGGGTATGTCGAAAATTTTGTCCTGTTTTTCAGGGGGAGGGAAAGCTGTGCCTTGGAGTCACTTTGGCGGCCTTAAGCATTTTGCAATGAGGCAAAGCCCTAGGCTCCTGAACCAAGACCAAAATTAGGACTTTGGGGGCAGTTAGGGGAAACCTTCAGTCGATCCATGTTTGCGGGGAGGCGTTTAAGGTCGAAAGATTAATACCTTGGGAGCGTAGTCCCTTCCTGGGTGTCGACCAAAAAATCAGTAGGGCGGATTGGTCGGGAACAGGGGGCCTGAAAAACGTCAACAAGAGCATTTTGGATGCGATAATGCAGAAGGACCAACCTGCGTGTCTTCAAGGGCCTTGATATGCCAGTTTTGCTCTAGGAAGGAAACCTGGACACTATCCAGTGTCTTGGGTCCGCCTTGAGCCTTTTGAAAAAGTCCCTTGCTGGATCATTTGGACGGCTGGGAGGACCACGTTCCCAAACCCGGGGGCCACCGTGGACTGGCATGGGGCCGTTACTTGATAATTTGGGGGCCAACTCAGGCTTTTGGCCCCTAGCCGTCTCCCCGTGGGGACCCTGCCCACAGGTTTTTCTGGGGGAGACCCAGGGGATCATGGCTTGGGCAGCTTGCGAGACCCGTCGCGAGGGAATTAGAGTGGGCCGTGGGCCTGCCTGGAGACCGCCCGAGGGATCCTCGTGGCGGAAGCGAAGGGGGGGACGGCCATGCGCCCCCGCATCATGAGATGATGTGATGAAATTTTAATATATATATATTATATATATATATATATATTTTATATAATAATAATATATATTGCTACACCCGTGGGTCTTTTTCTCTGTGCGAAAATGTGTTAAAAAGAAAAGGAGGGCCGGGCATGTGTTTAAAATGAAGGGACCTGGGGAAACAAGCAGCTGGCTTGAGCAGAGGAGCGGAGGAACAAGGAGAGACGGGTTGGGTGCGCTCTGTGAAGACTCATGTGTGCCTTTTTGGGCTTGATAAAATTTGTGTTGCCCGTTATAAGCTGTATCGTGCAGTGTGACATGCGGTTTCCCCCTGTATTGTGCCTATAGAAAAGTGTACGGGTAAATAACTGTGTAAATAAAGGAAAGACTGCCATTTTGTGTTTATTCGTGCCCGCCTCGCACTTGGCGTTTTCCCCCCTGGGTGTTGGGACGCTGTGGTGCCGGTGCCTCTTGGAGCTGTCAGGTTTACGGGCCCTGTATATAGCACGCCGTCTGCCTAGCCTGCCTTGTGTTGGTGGCAGAGAGACGAGGCGGTCGGCGTAACAATATATATATATATATATATTTTTATGTATACAAATATATATGAATATCACACACACACACACACACACAGTATATAAACAAGGTCATTAGACGGAATCCGATCTTTTAGCGATAATCGAAGTAGCTTGACATCCTTCTGTGCATCCTGTGCATGTGTGTGTGTGTGTGTGTATATATACATGTATATACATATATATGGTTACAATATTGTCCTTATTATTGCAAAAGTCATTTAACAAAACTAAGCCATTTTTAGTTACGTCATGTTGGCCACATGAGTAATAAGACGAAAAGATAAGATTTTTCGTGGATGAGTTTTCAGGTACAGATATTCTTTTTACTGGTACTGTGTTTGTTTTAAGCTCTGAGGAGTTTTTTAAAAAGACAAAAATTTATGTGACAAAGTTTATTCTTGAAGGAAAGGCAGTGCATATTTGAAATCTTTAGCTAGTTAAACTGTCGTTATTAAACACCGTCACCAGGATCAAGAGGGATCATATCATTGTCAAGCCTAAGTAATAGTTTTTTTTCTTCAGCTTTTAATTCTCTCAAGGGTTCTGGCAGTTTGAATTTAATTACAAGATCATTGGCTTCATCGAAGTCTTTGATTATGAAAATTCTTCCATAGTTTTATGCATAAAGATTTAAGATACAGCTTATTATTAGACCTACTTGTAGAAAAGTCCAAGTCTAAACCTAGCTTTTTGATTTTAAAAAACATTTCATACTCGCTGTATTGGCTAAAAATGCGTTTTTATAAGTATTTAATTGAATATATATGTGCGTGTGTTTTGGGGTGGGTGGTGTGTTTTTTGGTGTGTTTTTCTTGTGGTGTGTATTTTTGGTTTCAAAACCCCACGTGGCGTTTCAAAGCCTCTTCGACTGCTGGCTCATTTTCCCATCTCACGGTAGGGGAAAAAGACATACCGCTCTGTAAGAGGTCAAACGTAGGGTGTAGGTGCCTGATTTTAAGATGTAATAACCTGATTTTTAGGAAGGGCATTGTCGGACAAGGGGAGACTGATTACAACCTCTCAATAAAACATTCTGAGAGCCCAAAATCTTAGGAGATAATAATCAAAACATGATTGAGATATTAAGTAGTAAAATAAATTTAAATACATTAAGTATGTGTGTATATAGTATATTTGTTTTGGACCGCCTCGTCTTCGCCCCCCAACACAAGGCAGGTAGGGGACGGCGTGCATCAAGGGTCGTGAACACTGAACAGCCCAAGAGGCACCCAGCACCACAGCGCCCGGAACACCCGAGGGGAAACGCCCAAGTGGCGAGGCAGGGCACGAAATAAACACCCAAAAAGACAGTCTTTCCCTTTTTTTTACACAGTTATTTACCCGTACACTTTTTTAGGCACAAAACAGGGGGGAACCAGCATGTCACACGCACGATACAGCTATAACAGGGGACACAAAGTTATACAGGTCCAAAAGGGACACCCGAGGTCTTTACAGGAGCAGTACCCTACCGCGTCTCTCTTTGGGTTTTGCTCCGCTCCTCCGCTCGCAGCCAGTTGCATCATGTTTTTCCCAGGGTCCTTTTCAGTTAAACCCGCCCAGGTTTTATCCCATTTATGTTAACACAGTTTCGCACAGAGACAGACCCATGGCGTAGCACATCCCACCCTATCAAACAGACGACCCTCGCTCTGACATATCTAAACCTGAAACAAATACAGAAAATTTAAAAAAAAATTAGCCTCAGGAACAAACAAAATTCTTTCAAACAAAAGTAACCGTAATTTTAAACAGTTCTCAGAAAAACAAAAATTTTTCAATTTTTTTTTTCCCAAGGGGGGGGGGGCGGCCCTTTTTCCC
>NC_051386.1:65460225-65471131 GCF_015228065.2 Penaeus monodon | reverse complement strand
CTACACCCCCTCTTCTCTGTTGCCTTCTTTTCTCTGCTATCTGGCCTATGGTGTCTGGTTCCCGATATATACAGTGGACGACGATACTGACACGCACGAAGGAAGACTTGCTGCAGACTGGTCATCTTAGGATGCTGTGGAAGATCATCACCAGAAGATCGCCATAGGCCCGCGGACCAGGGTGTTAAGCCATCCCATGATGTAGTGGATGGGCGCTGCTTTCCGGGACACCTGTAGATCCAGCGAAGAACCAGGAACTCGTCAGCGCATGTACCAGTCGCCCCAGGATGCTGTGGATGGGCTGTAGTGAGGCAGCCATACGTCTTTTTCCACAGGACTTTCACTTATTAGTGCTTCTGGTGACTTTCTTGATGTTTGGAAGAAAGGGATTTGAGATTTCTTTTGCTCCAGGACTTAGCCTAACACACAGATAGTGTAGTTGATGCAAATTGTGATTTCCGGGTTCCTTATTAAATAATTGTCATTGATATACTGCGTAGATTTGAATTCAGCTTGATTCATTCACATCAGCCAGGACAGACTTATATTTCTCTTGATTCAATTAGAGTACCTGTAACCTATACAGATCATCCAGGAATTTCTAAAGTGTCCATTTGCAAGGCAACAGTAAGGGATTGTGATCTTGATATAACACCTCTTTTCAACAACCAGTTGTGTGTGCTAGAGTTCTCAGAAATGCTAGTATTCCTCCAATGAGTGCCAAGTTATTTCATGTTCAGTAAATCGTGGTATTCCTGATGGGGATGTATACATAGAGGGTCATTTACATGATCTTTTGATTCCTCATTCAGTTGCAAGTGTACAGAATAGGAAAGTTTACATATGGGCAGTTAATACTTTACCTCGCAGAATTAAGCTCAAAAATGGTAAGCTACTAGCAAAAGTGGAAGAAGTTTCTAACTCTGACCAAGTAAAATAGCAATGATAGGTAGTGCCTCTTCATGTAATTCTGAGGTAGTAACCCAAGCAAAGGAAGCTAAGGGTATTGTGCATTGCATACCTACGGGTGATGCAGTGCCTATTTGTTCTAGACAGTGGCGTCTTCCACAGTCAGCCAAAGACTTATTTACTCTGAGTGTCAGTCAATGCTCAAAGCAGGAGTAATTGAACCATCAATGAGTCCATGGCTTAGCAATGTGGTTCTAGTACTAAAAAATGATGGGTCTCATCGTTTCTGCATTGACTACAGGCAGTTGAATAATGTTACCAAAGGAGATGCATATCCACTTCCCAGGATAGAAGAAACTATTGACAGTCTCGGAGAAGCACATTTCTTTCTACTCTAGATTCTAGAGCAGCATACTGGACTATAGAGGTAATGAGGCAGATCGCCCTAAAACGGTATTTTGGATGGACAGAACGTTTTTCAATGGATTCGAATGCCATTTGGTTTAAAGTCCGCTCCAAGCACTTATCAGAGGCTAGCTAACTTGGTCTTGAGTCCAGTTTTAGGACGTCATACACTTGTTATCTAGATGATATCATAATCTATAGTAAAACTTTCAGAACATCTCGATCATCTGGATGAAACCCTTACTATTTTCTCTCGTGCAGGTTTTAAATTAAACATGGCAAAATGTGAGATTGCTTGCCCAGAACTTAAATTCGTAGGATTCCTCATTTCTGCTGCAGGTGTACAGCCTGACCCTGGTAAAGTGAAGGCCATATGTGACCTTCCTACACCCACCAACTCACAGCAGGTGAGAAGGATTATGGGTGCTGCTGGATATTTCCGCAGGCATATCAAAGATCACTCTAAAATAACTGCTCCACTTTCTGATTTAACTAAGAAGAATGCGAAGTTTGTATGGAAGCCAGAACATGAAAGGGCTTTAGTTAGTTTGAAGGAAGCTTTAGTTACTGCTCCTCTCTTGAAACGTCCTGATTTCAACTTGCTGTTCGAAATCCATACAGATGCAAGTCAGCGAGCCATTGGTGCTTGTTTGATCCAAAAGCATGATGAACAACCTCACCCAGTTTCTTATTACAGTCGCAAACTTAGAGGTGCTGAGATTCGTTATTCAGCGACCGAGTTGGAGGTTTTAGCTGTTGTTGGAGGTTTTAGCTGTTGTTGAAGCTATTAAAGCATTTCATCCATATGCATATGGCCATAAATTTCATGTCTATACGGATCATAAGCCATTAGTCTATATTTTTAAACGTCCAACTAAATCTGCTAGAATGACCCGCTGGAGTCTTCTATAAAGAAGGAGCAAGTATCATGTACCAGATCTCTTATCTAGGCAGATTAATCCAATAACACCTGTAGATTTGACCACCTTAGATCCTAAAGTATTTCGTGCATTACAGGTTGAAGACTCTCTTTACAAAGAAATCATAGATTTTCTTGAAGGTCGATCATTCCCTAAGCGGAAATTACCTGCAAGATTGGACGAGTTTGACTTGATAGATGGAGTTCTATATCACGTCAAAGATAAGGCTTCTGGTTTGGTAAGTCAATTATGTATTCCTTTGAAATGCAGATTACATGCCCTGGACATTGCTCATAATAGTAAGATTGCTGGTCATCCTGGGACCTATCGTACATATAGGAAACTCCAGGAATTGTATTATTTTCCTTGTGCACTTAGTTATACTAGGAATTATGTAAGTAAGTGTCTGACCTGTAAAAAGCATAAAGCTCAACAAAGGCATAGAGCGACATTAGCAGATACTCCACTTGCATTAAGCATCCTTGAGCGAGTCAGCATGGATCTCGTTGAATTGCCTAAGTCGGACAATGATTTCAAGTATGTCTTGGTGATTGTAGATCAGTTATCACGTTTTACTCAGCTTGTACCTCTTAAAGATAAACAAGCCGTAATTGTCACAAATGCTTGATTAATGATTTCATTACAATCTTTGGCCCACCACAAGCTTTCATATGTGATAATGGCACTGAATTTTCTAATTCTCTTCTCAGAGCTGTTTGTAAGCTGTTGGAAACTAAGATAAACTTTACAACCCCTTATCATCCAGAAAGTAATGGGTTATGTGAAAGGACTAACAGAATAGTTAAAGATACTTTATATGCACTAACTGAGAAGAATCCTCGTCGATGAGACACGATGATACCTCATGTTAGGTTTGCTATCAATTCTTCAGTTAACAGGTCGGTAAACAACCAACCCTTATATTGCTTGGACAATCTATACATTATCCAGTTGGATTAACAAACAAATTAACTGTAAATAAACCTGCTAATGAAAGATTTGCAAAGTTAATTCAGGCACGTGATGCAGCTGTACTTGCAAGTAAACAATGTAGAGAATATAACAAAGATTACGTTGCAAGGAAGTCTATACCTGCTACTGATTTGGATGTTGGTAGTCTAATTTTACGAAAAAGTCCTCCTCAGAAAGCCACTGGTCTGACGGCACGCTGGACATGTCCCTTAAGGATCACAAAGCGCACTGGACCTGTGACTTATCTAGTGAAAGACCTGTTAAAGAACAGTGTTTATCGACTTCATCGTAATGATATGCTGCCCTACGAGGCACAAGACGAACTGGAGATAGTGAGTCCAGATGGTGTTCTTGCAGAACACTCTCCTGATGATCCGTTAAGTGTTATGATGTTATCTCTTGTGAGAAGATTTACACGGTAATAAGTTTAATGTATTGCATTGTAATGTTAAATATTCTTTCGGTGATTGGTATATCGTTTGTATAATGTTAGAGCATCCTTAATAAAATAGATCAACATTCCAGTGCTTGCATAGAACAGGTCTCTTATTTTTGTCCACATGAAAGCTCATGCCAACTCTCCAACAGCTATCTGCATGGTCTGTTCCTGCCGCTGTCCTGATGAGTTATTCTGATCAATGAAACCAAGTGGATCTGATGCTGTTTGCTGCTGTCATCCCAGTGGATTGAATGTCATGACTTGTTGCAGCCTTGTTCCAGCATCCGACCACCTTGTGGAGTCCCACGGCCTAGAATCCTGCCTTATCTCTGCCCTGATCTATTCCTGCTTTCTCTTGTACATTGCCAAGATGCAAGCTCGTATGCTGATAATGGACCTCGGAACCTGAGTACCTGCAACCCTATGACCCACTGAATGTGACGCCCAAAGGATTTCGCACCAGATTCCAGCCTCATTTTGGTGGAAGGGTGTTGGCTATCGCCTTGAGCCGATAGTCAGTCGAGGGTTCCCAAGTCACCCTCTTCTTTTCCGGGAGGGATGTAGTGAGGCAGCCATACGTCTTTTTCCACGGGACTTTCAACCCTATTTTCGCCTTAGCCTGCGTCGCATCTTAAAGGAGCTACAAACCAGCAAACAACCCTTCGTCTTGGAAGACCATCGGCCAGGACTACTACCTACCCGCGCTAAATTTACGTCAGAGCAATTGCTGAGCTTCTCAGGCAGTTGGCTGAGAGCTCGTGACCTGTACACACTATTTATAAGTATCTGGCTTTTGTTGTTTCTTTTTTTTATTATTGATGCTCGTTTTTTTATATTGTCATTGTGTCTATCATTTTGTGTTAATTTAATGAATGTGTATTTTCTGTCCATTTAGTATTTCATTCAATTCTTACACGCTACCTAAATTATAAGAATTGCTCGGCTTGAGGGCTGTGTAAAAATCGACCCTTACAGGGCGACGCCTGGCAGACGCACGCAGATCCAGTCAACTCCAGGAGCTCGTCTGCACAGGTATCAGCCGCCCTGAAATGGTGCCCGGCCCGGACCCCGATAGATCCAGATGAAGATTACAAGGACGTAGAGATTGAGCATGCCGCTGTGAAGGACCTGGACGAGATCTGTGAGGACATGTGGACGAGGACGCCGCCGAGTTAGGCGATGACTACGAGGAAGTCTCGACGAGTCCGAAGTCAAGGAGGACCTGTGCGAGAATTTCGAGGATGTGTGGACGTCGAGGACGGACATATTATATCAAGGACCAGGAGTAAGAGGACGACAGGGACGAGCTGCCACGAAGATGCACTAGGTCAATGCACGCGAGATCGAGATGACCAGCCAAGTTAGGTCACCCTTGAGGCAAATCAAAGGGGCCTCGCGGGCGAGAGACGAGTAGGTGGCCGAGCAATATGGCATATACATAGTCTATTTCTGTTACCAACAGACCACGTGGCTATTTACCACGTGGCTCCAAATCCCAAATAAGAAACCATTCACTCAGCAAGGGCGTAGATGATGATGTTATCTGACCTCCCCTGACCCGACAGTTTGTGCTTAGTGTCCGGCATGGTAAGGTCAGTCTAGCCCTCCCCCTCCAGGAGGGTTGACCCGACACGTGACCCCGCTTAGACATAGTCTCGTGTGGTACTCTTATCAATACCCCTACAAAGTCATTAAATATATATATATATATATTCATATATATATATATATATATATATATATATATATATATATATATATATATATATATATAAATACAACACATGTGTATATATATACACACATGTGTGTATATATTTGTATGCAAACACATGTGTGTATATATATATATATATATATATATATATATATATATATATATATATATACATGTGTATTATATACACACATGTGTATGTATATATATATATATATATATATATATATATATATGTATATATATATGAATATATATATATATATATATTATAATGACTTTGTAGGGGTATTGATAAGAGTACCACACGAGACTATGTCTAAGCGGGGTCACGTGTCGGGTCAACCCTCCTGGAGGGGGAGGGCTAGACTGACCTTACCATGCCGGACACTAAGCACAAACTGTCGGGTCAGGGGAGGTCAGATAACATCATCATCTACGCCCTTGCTGAGTGAATGGTTCTTATTTGGGATTTGGAGCCACGTGGTAAATAGCCACGTGGTCTGTTGGTAACAGAAATAGACTAAGTATATGCCATATTGCTCGGCCACCTACTCGTCTCTCGCCCGCGAGGCCCCTTTGATTTGCCTCAAGGGTGACCTAACTTGGCTGGTCATCTCGATCTCGCGTGCGTTGACCTAGTGCATCTTCGTGGCAGCTCGTCCCTGTCGTCCTCTTACTCCTGGTCCTTGATATAATATGTCCGTCCTCGACGTCCACATGTCCTCGAAAGTCTCGCACAGGTCCTCCTTGACTTCGGATTCGTCAAGACTTCCTCGTAATCTTCGTCCAGGCCTAACTC
Organism: Penaeus monodon; assembly: GCF_015228065.2. Taxonomy (NCBI): domain Eukaryota; kingdom Metazoa; phylum Arthropoda; class Malacostraca; order Decapoda; family Penaeidae; genus Penaeus; species Penaeus monodon. The sequence continues at coordinate 65,464,967 of NC_051386.1, read as the reverse complement.
GGCGGCGTCCTCGTTCACACGTCCTCACAGATCTCGTCCAGGTCCTTCACAGCGGCATGCTCAATCTCTACGTCCTTGTAATCTTCATCTGGATCTATCGGGGTCCGGGCCGGGGCACCATTTCAGGGCGGCTGATACCTGTGCAGACGAGCTCCTGGAGTTGACTGGATCTGCGTGCGTCTGCCAGGCGTCGCCCTGTAAGGGTCGATTTTTACACAGCCCTCAAGCCGAGCAATTCTTATAATTTAGGTAGCGTGTAAGAATTGAATGAAATACTAAATGGACAGAAAAATACACATTCATTAAATTAAACACAAAATGATAGACACAATGACAATTTAAAAAAAAACGAGCATCAATAATAAAAAAAAAGAAACAACAAAAGCCAGATACTTATAAATGGTGTGTACAGGTCACGAGCTCTCAGCCAACTGCCTGAGAAGCTCAGCAATTGCTCTGACGTAAATTTAGCGCGGGTAGGTAGTAGTCCTGGCCGATGGTCTTCCAAGACGAAGGGTTGTTTGCTGGTTTGTAGCTCCTTTAAGATGCGACGCAGGCTAAGGCGAAAATAGGGTTGAAAGTCCCGTGGAAAAAGACGTATGGCTGCCTCACTACATCCCTCCCGGAAAAGAAGAGGGTGACTTGGGAACCCTCGACTGACTATCGGCTCAAGGCGATAGCCAACACCCTTCCACCAAAATGAGGCTGGAATCTGGTGCGAAATCCTTTGGGCGTCACATTCAGTGGGTCATAGGGTTGCAGGTACTCAGGTTCCGAGGTCCATTATCAGCATACGAGCTTGCATCTTGGCAATGTACAAGAGAAAGCAGGAATAGATCAGGGCAGAGATAAGGCAGGATTCTAGGCCGTGGGACTCCACAAGGTGGTCGGATGCTGGAACAAGGCTGCAACAAGTCATGACATTCAATCGACTGGGATGACAGCAGCAAACAGCATCAGATCCACTTGGTTTCATTGATCAGAATAACTCATCAGGACAGCGGCAGGAACAGACCATGCAGATAGCTGTTGGAGAGTTGGCATGAGCTTTCATGTGGACAAAAATAAGAGACCTGTTCTATGCAAGCACTGGAATGTTGATCTATTTTATTAAGGATGCTCTAACATTATACAAACGATATACCAATCACCGAAAGAATATTTAACATTACAATGCAATACATTAAACTTATTACCGTGTAAATCTTCTCACAAGAGATAACATCATAACACTTAACGGATCATCAGGAGAGTGTTCTGCAAGAACACCATCTGGACTCACTATCTCCAGTTCGTCTTGTGCCTCGTAGGGCAGCATATCATTACGATGAAGTCGATAAACACTGTTCTTTAACAGGTCTTTCACTAGATAAGTCACAGGTCCAGTGCGCTTTGTGATCCTTAAGGGACATGTCCAGCGTGCCGTCAGACCAGTGGCTTTCTGAGGAGGACTTTTTCGTAAAATTAGACTACCAACATCCAAATCAGTAGCAGGTATAGACTTCCTTGCAACGTAATCTTTGTTATATTCTCTACATTGTTTACTTGCAAGTACAGCTGCATCACGTGCCTGAATTAACTTTGCAAATCTTTCATTAGCAGGTTTATTTACAGTTAATTTGTTTGTTAATCCAACTGGATAATGTATAGATTGTCCAAGCAATATAAGGGTTGGTTGTTTACCGACCTGTTAACTGAAGAATTGATAGCAAACCTAACATGAGGTATCATCGTGTCTCATCGACGAGGATTCTTCTCAGTTAGTGCATATAAAGTATCTTTAACTATTCTGTTAGTCCTTTCACATAACCCATTACTTTCTGGATGATAAGGGGTTGTAAAGTTTATCTTAGTTTCCAACAGCTTACAAACAGCTCTGAGAAGAGAATTAGAAAATTCAGTGCCATTATCACATATGAAAGCTTGTGGTGGGCCAAAGATTGTAATGAAATCATTAATCAAAGCATTTGTGACAATTACGGCTTGTTTATCTTTAAGAGGTACAAGCTGAGTAAAACGTGATAACTGATCTACAATCACCAAGACATACTTGAAATCATTGTCCGACTTAGGCAATTCAACGAGATCCATGCTGACTCGCTCAAGGATGCTTAATGCAAGTGGAGCATCTGCTAATGTCGCTCTATGCCTTTGTTGAGCTTTACGCTTTTTACAGGTCAGACACTTACTTACATAATTCCTAGTATAACTAAGTGCACAAGGAAAATAATACAATTCCTGGAGTTTCCTATATGTACGATAGGTCCCAGGATGACCAGCAATCTTACTATTATGAGCAATGTCCAGGGCATGTAATCTGCATTTCAAAGGAATACATAATTGACTTACCAAACCAGAAGCCTTATCTTTGACGTGATATAGAACTCCATCTATCAAGTCAAACTCGTCCAATCTTGCAGGTAATTTCCGCTTAGGGAATGATCGACCTTCAAGAAAATCTATGATTTCTTTGTAAAGAGAGTCTTCAACCTGTAATGCACGAAATACTTTAGGATCTAAGGTGGTCAAATCTACAGGTGTTATTGGATTAATCTGCCTAGATAAGAGACCTGGTACATGATTACTTGCTCCTTCTTTATAGAAGACTCCAGCGGGTCATTCTAGCAGATTTAGTTGGACGTTTAAAAATATAGACTAATGACTTATGATCCGTATAGACATGAAATTTATGGCCATATGCATATGGATGAAATGCTTTAATAGCTTCAACAACAGCTAAAACCTCCAACAACAGCTAAAACCTCCAACTCGGTCGCTGAATAACGAATCTCAGCACCTCTAAGTTTGCGACTGTAATAAGAAACTGGGTGAGGTTGTTCATCATGCTTTTGGATCAAACAAGCACCAATGGCTCGCTGACTTGCATCTGTATGGATTTCGAACAGCAAGTTGAAATTAGGACGTTTCAAGAGAGGAGCAGTAACTAATGCTTCCTTGAAACTAACTAAAGCCCTTTCATGTTCTGGCTTCCATACAAACTTCGCATTCTTCTTAGTTAAATCAGAAAGTGGAGCAGTTATTTTAGAGTGATCTTTGATATGCCTGCGGAAATATCCAGCAGCACCCATAATCCTTCTCACCTGCTGTGAGTTGGTGGGTGTAGGAAGGTCACATATGGCCTTCACTTTACCAGGGTCAGGCTGTACACCTGCAGCAGAAATGAAGGAATCCTAAGAATTTAAGTTCTGGGCAAGCAATCTCACATTTTGCCATGTTTAATTTAAAACCTGCACGAAAGAAAATAGTAAGGGTTTCATCCAGATGATCGAGATGTTCTGAAAAGTTTTTACTATAGATTATGATATCATCTAGATAACAAAGTGTATGACGTCCTAAAACTGGACTCAAGACCAAGTTAGCTAGCCTCTGATAAGTGCTTGGAGCGGACTTTAAACCAAATGGCATTCGAATCCATTGAAAAACGTTCTGTCCATCCAAAAATGCCGTTTTAGGGCGATCTGCCTCATTAACCTCTATAGTCCAGTATGCTGCTCTAGAATCTAGAGTAAAAAAGAAATGGGTGCTTCTCCGAGACTGTCAATAGTTTCTTCTATCCTGGGAAGTGGATATGCATCTCCTATGGTAACATTATTCAACTGCCTGTAGTCAATGCAGAAACGATGAGACCCATCCTTTTTTACTACTAGAACCACATTGCAAAGCCATGGACTCATTGATGGTTCAATTACTCCTGCTTTGAGCATTGACTGACACTCATAGTAAATAAAGTCTTTGGCTGACTGTGGAAGACGCCACTGTCTAGAACAAATAGGCACTGCATCACCCGTAGGTATGCAATGCACAATACCCTTAGCTTTCCTTTGCTTGGGTTACTACCTCAGAATTACATGAAGAGGCACTACCTATCATTGCTATTTTACTTGGGTCAGAGTTAGAAACTTCTTCCACTTTTGCTAGTAGCTTACCATTTTTGAGCTTAATTCTGCGAGGTAAAGTATTAACTGCCCATATGTAAACTTTCCTATTCTGTACACTTGCAACTGAATGAGGAATCAAAAGATCATGTAAATGACCCTCTATGTATACATCCCCATCAGGAATACCATGATTTACTGAACATGAAATAAACTTGGCACTCATTGGAGGAATACTAGCATTTCTGAGAACTCTAGCACACACAACTGGTTGTTGAAAAAGAGGTGTTATATCAAGATCACAATCCCTTACTGTTGCCTTGCAAAAGGACACTTTAGAAATTCCTGGATGATCTGTATAGGTTACAGGTACTCTAATTGAATCAAGAGAAAGATAAGTCTGTCCTGGCTGATGTGAATGAACCAAGCTGAATTCAAATCTACGCAGTATATCAATGACAATTATTTAATAAGGAACCCGGAAAATCACAATTTGCATCAACTACAACTAATCTGTGTGTTAGGCTAAGTCCTGGAGCAAAAGAAATCTCAAAATCCCTTTCTTCCAAAACATCAAGAAAGTCACCAGAAGCACTAATAAGTGAAAGTCCTGTGGAAAAAGACGTATGGCTGCCTCACTACAGCCCATCCACAGCATCCTGGGGCGACTGGTACATGCGCTGATGAGTTCCTGGTTCTTCGCTGGATCTACAGGTGTCCCGGAAAGCAGCGCCCATCCACTACATCATGGGACGGCTTAACACCCTGGTCCGCGGGCCTATGGCGATCTTCTGGTGATGATCTTCCCACAGCATCCTAAGATGACCAGTTCTGCAGCAAGGTCTT
>NC_051386.1:65431304-65437625 GCF_015228065.2 Penaeus monodon | reverse complement strand
CACAAATTTATAGGTACAGGCTATGAGTCTTCACAGGGTACCCAACGCGTCCCCTTGGTTTGTCCTCTGCTCCTCCGCTCGCAGCATTCATCATGTTTGCCAGGATCCTTTCATTTAAACTGCCAGGTCATCTTATCAGGTAACACAGTTTTGCACAGAGACAAAGACCCACTGGCGTAGCAATATATAATATATATATATATATATATATATATATATAATAATAATATATTATATTTTATTAAAAATGTATGCATGTATGTATATGTATATATATATATATATAGTATAAATATATAAACAAATAAATAGGTGAAGGTTGATAAGAGAAAATTTGGACATATAGATTTATTAATTATCTTCCATGTTTTTACTTTGAGTGATTAACAAATAAAGGTAGAAAAATACACAACAAATGTTTAATAAAAAAATGAGACAACAGTCTTGATTCCCCCGAATTCTCTACAAGCGCGTGCAAGCGCGTTTGGGGTGTGTTTTGTGTCTCGTGTACATAAGAAAAATATTGTAAGCCATTAGACAATAGACCCACGTCGAGTTAGGGGAGTTAAGAATCAACGACTCACCCAGACTTTGATGATGATTTTATCGACTTCGTCCTGACCTCTCGTTCCTCCCCCAGGATCCACGTGACCAGGTCGTCACCGCTCTGTCCCTTATGGACACGCATCCTGTGCTCAGTGCTTACCCTGAACATCGACTCGGGGTTCCTTTCCCGTGTTGTACTCTTCCACAATAAAGCGTCAAGCATTTTATACAACTTGATACCTGCTAGCCATTGTACGAAGGTCATAGCCTCTCACAGTCGGGGGGGTTTTGTTGCGTCCTTTTGGCCCGAAACACGGCCCAACGGTCTCCGAAATTCTCTCGATGGGTCGCTTCATGGTACCGTGTCTCAAAACCACATGAGTACACTTTTTGGGGTCTTTTCATTTCTTTCCTTCCTCTCTTCTCTTCCATAAGTTGTTAATACATATGTGAAATCACTCTCACGTTGGTTTTGTTGGGTAAAAGTGCTAAGTGACAAAGTGACAGCAAATGGCATGTTCTCACACTATTCTTCTGACCTTAGATCGCATTACTTTGTAATCAATGTATGTGGTCAAGAAACATGAATCATAAATCACCTAATAGATCTACGCTCTGATGCTATGATAGTAGGTACAGGTAAATCTGAAGTTATTCATTCGATCGGCAACGTTTGAGTCAGTATGACCCACAGGGATGTCCGTTCATTAATGTAGGACTAGGGTTTAAGCTAGAATCGTTTTACACCTATTAATCATGCCTTCTCACCCTCTACAAGTCACTTGCATGTTTTGGGTAAATCCCAAGCAATTACATGATTCGTGATAGTTAGATACCCGTAGGAAATATCATGAGCACCCATCACAGATATGCAGAAGAGAGCAGGTTCTTTATAGATTTTCCTGGCTCAGTTCACTTCACTGTATGGCATTTTGGGCATAGGAACCTCTCGTCGATGAAGTCTAACATGCACGATTAGTCATGGTTACCTCGGCAGTTTAGAATTTCTGACCCCGAGAAGATTTACTTGCTAGGAAGTTTGCGAATATTTTTTTCACATCACTGCTCATTAGTGCATACATTCTGTCGTATATCACTAAATTTAAACACTTTATTCCATTAATTACAATGGGTATTCTATTTACATATATGACGTTTACTTATCATCATCATCAAGGGGTAACGCTGACGAGGGAGCATTGCCCTATCCACCCTTCGCTTCCAACTACGAGGATCCCTCGAAGCGAGTCTCCAGGCAGGCCCACGGTCCATCTCTAATTCCTCGCAACAGGTCTCGTCGAGCTGCCAAAGCCATGACTTCCTGGGTCGTCCCACAGGCGCACAGGCCTCCTCCACCCAGGGTTGTCTCGCAAAGAGACAACCTGATGGGCAGGGTCATCCACAGGGAAACGAGCTAGGTGCCCATATATCCTGAGTTGGCGATCCCGGATTATGCAAGTAACAGTCTCACGGTGTAACCGTCGGTTGGACACGTGGTTCTGCCAACTGTACCCCATGATCCGACGAGGGGACTTGTTACGGTTTCAAAACCCCCGCCGGGGTTTCATTTCGTGATAAAAAAGGGAGTATGCCTTGAGGACCGAGTTTGGTTTCGGTTTTATTTTTTAAAAGGATTTTTGAAAAATATTTTTTTCAAGTGACGGCCCTTACAAAAAAAAGAGGGTTTCTTTTGGTTGATTTTGGCTATTTTTAATTTCTAGGTTCTCCCTTTTGTTTTAAATGGATTTGGGAATTTTAAAATTTTTTTGGGTTTTGGGCCAGTTTTACCATTTATTAATTTTTCCCCTTTTTGTTTTATAAAAAGATTTTTGTTCCCTTTTTGTTTTTTTATTTTTTTGAGTTTGATCAAAAAAGTATATTGATTTTTTGCCCCCTTTTTAAATTTTTTTTTGTGTTGTTTGGGGCATGAAATTTTTTCCCTATTTTACCCCAAAATTTTATTGTCTTTTTTATTTTTTACCCCATTTTTAACGTTTATTTTCAGGCAGGGGGTTTTCGAAATTTTTTTTGGGGGTTTTTTTTTTGGGGGTTAAATGGGACCCTTTTTTCTGTATTTTTAGATTTTCTATTTTCCCCAAAATAATTTATAATTTTTTAAAATAAAATTAATTTATATTTAATGGGGGAATTATTACTTGTAATTAAATATTTTGGAATTATAAATATATATAATTCTAATATTTTAAAATAATATAATATATATATAAATAAATATGTATATAATATATAGATAATATAATATATATATAATATTATAAAAGAAATATAAAATATAATATAAAATATATAAAATTTAAAATATTTTTAAAATATATTTTTATATATATATTATATATATTGTAAAATTTATTATAGAAATATTAATTAATATATATATATATATATAAAAATTATATTATAAAAATTATATAATATATATATAAATATATTTAAACACCCACAAAAAACACACACACACCACACACACAGGAAGGGGAAAAGTGGGGCGATGAATAAAAACCCAGGTCCACATATACTAGCGCTTTACGATTGTAAAATCTCTTGAAAACTAAGCTAGGTCTAAAAAAATGCACTGGAACAGAATACTTTTTTTAGGTTACGGGGGAAAAGCAATAAAAATTCCGGGAAAATTGGGGGAAAGAAAAACTATAAGTTTTCGCCCAAAAAATCATTTGAAAAACAAAATATTTAGCTTTTTTTATTTTTTAGTTAATGATGGCAAGTATACATCCCAAAGGGTTATAGCAAAAAAAAAAATCAAATGAAACTAAAAGAATTTTTTTCGAATATTGATAGAGAGGGGGCCATACTGGAGAAAAAAAAGGGTACATGAAAAATTTCCCCAAAAAACCGCAATTTAAAAAAAAGCATGAGAGAGGGAAAAAAGAAAAAATTTTGATAATAAACTGGCAAAGAATGTCAAACGTTTACAGGTGCGTGTCGGCAGCGGCAAAGGCAAAAAACCTGCTTTGGCGTTCCTATTTGACAAAAAGGGCGGGAATCCCAAAATATAATGTTTGGGGGTTTTTTGGTGAAAAATTTTTGACAACATTATTTAAATTATTAATTTTCAGCAATGTTTATCAATATAAAAATTGTCTTTATGGTTCCTATTTGCCCTGAAGCCATGGGTTGATATAAATTTTGGTATAGAAAAACACGTTTTTTTACAAATTTTCTCCCCACTGTCCCGAGCATCTTAAAAGGGCCAAAAACCTTTAGAACGAAAATTTTTACATTTCTTTCCTTAAATTTTCTACTTTACCATCTTTGGAAAACGCGTTTTACGACCCGGGTAAATCGTTACGTAGTGAATAGCTCCGGGAGGATTCGAAAATATTGGCTCCCCCAAACGGGTATAAGTTCCTTTTGGCATTTTCGATCTATACACTATTTATTATACTAATCAATCATTTATGTGTTTTTCGTTCGTGGGGATGTCTCTTCTCGTTTCAGTATAAACTTTTATACATTTATACTTTCCTTATGATTATTTATAGAACCATATTTTTAACTTAGAAACGGAGCCAGAGAGAGAAACCTGGGTATGCATGATTCACTTCTTCGAATACAGTTGTTGCCTTTCTTTCCTTCACTAATATTTACTTTTGGTTCCGAGCTCCCTGCGGCTTACCCAAAAAAAATGAAAAATTTAAATGTGAAAAAAAAAGCGTATTGCTTTGTTTTTAAATGTTCTCTACTCCATGCGGAGAGAGAGAGAGAGAGGAAGGGGGAGAGAGAGAAAAGGGAGAGAAGAGGGGAGAGAGGGGAGAAGAGAAAGAGGAGAGGGAGAGAGGAGGTTCGTGTGCGGGTGAATGCAGGGCTGGTCACAAAGTAATGATTTTTTTTATTTGACAAAAGGGGAATTCCAAAAATGATAATGTTTTTGGGGCAAAATCCATACGTCGATTAACTACAAAATAAATATTTCATAGCATGGAGGGGTAGTGACGTCTTTAGGTTTTTGGGACTTTTTATGCTTTATTTTTTATCCTGAATATTTTATCATTTTTATCCCGGCACATCGTAAAACGAACAGAAAAAAAAAATAGAAAAGGGGTCGTCTTCTCTTTTGGAGTCTTTTTTTCTCATGAAGTTTAAAGTTTGCTCATGTTTTTATTTGAAGAGGAAAATATCCTCTAAAAGAAGAGTAAATAAGTAAAAGGAGTTTTTAAAAAAAAAAAAAAATTCAAAGATTCAAAACTAAGAATTTTTGACAAACGACATTTTTTCAAAGATACGCACAGAAACTTCGAAACCCCAGCGACAAAAATGTTTTTACAAAAACAACAAACACGAGGGGTTCTCTGGAGACGTCACCCGTGCATGGTTTTTCCAGTGGAAAAGGACTTGTCAATTCTTCCTGAAAAAAGTTTTTTTCTGTCCCCAAAAAAGTTGCCCAAAAGACCTTTGTAAAAAGCTCAAACAAAAGCAGTGTGATGTAAGACATTCCCCAGCGCCCACGCAAACACACACAACCACAATCCACATCAGGCTCTGATGCAGCTCTTTGAACCTTCCTTTTTCCAATGGGGAAAAAAATGGAGACAAGAACATTACTAAACGAAAAAATAGGGTGGTACAAAAGTTTTATATAACATATAAATTTTATATTTAGTGAAAAAATTTTAAAAAATGGAAAAAGAAAAAAAAAAACTTTTCATAAAGATAGATGATATAAAGAAAAATCCTAATATGAATGGGATAATCGTAAGTTCCGAAAAATCAGGGGTTCCCCCCAAAAGATTTTTATTGCGTCTGTAAAAATGTTGACGGGTTGAAAGTTATGATTATTTCGTTCAACTGTGGGAGGGTTTTCTTTTTATCTTTTCCCAATAGAACGGAACGTTTTAAATCGTAAAGCACTCAAAAAAGGTTAGAAACTGGCCCAACAAGGGGAAAACCCGCTTAGGATAAAATTTTTTGAAATTTGTTTCTTTAAACGTAAATTTTACAACAAAAAATAACCCTTATAAAGGGTGCTCCCTACATCGGGGCACTCAAAATGTTTAAAAAAACCCGACACGCACAAGTTTTTGTGTGTTGGAAGTAACGCTGTAACATGGCAAAAACAATTCCCCGAGAAATCTATTATTAGTCTTGAATTACGTTAGATATTACACACCCACATGTATGGGTTTTTTTTTTTTTTTTTATTTTTTTTTTATATATTGATGTGTGGTGTGTGTGTTTTAGTGTTTGGGGGTGTGTTTGGTATGTGGTGTTGTGTGTGTGTGTGGTGTTGGTGTGGTGTTTGTTGTGTGTGTGTGTGGGTGTGTGTTGTGTGTGTGTTGGTGTGGTTTTAAGTATGTGTGTGGTGGTGGTGGTGGTGTGTGTGGTTTTTGTGTCGTCTTCCCAGTCTCTCTCTCTTCTCTCTCTCTCCTTTTTCCCTTTTCTCTCTCTCTCCTCTCTCTTCTCTCTTCTCCTCTCTCCCTTTTCTCAGCAACACCCCGGATTTGCAAATATTGGGTTAGTTTACTTGTGGTGCCCCCACTGCTGCCCGAGTTTAAGCCGGGGAGGGCAAAAGGGTGGGGTTTACCCATACAAAAAAACGGCTGTTTTTATTAAATCGGGGTGTTCTAAGACATGGGAGTTACCCTTATAAAAACAACCCTTGCCTCTGGGATTTATGATAAAAGGGGAAAAGGGAACAACCCCAAGAAAAACCCCCACCCCGGGAAAGGGGCCCCCACCCCGGAGGGGCCAAAACGCGGCTTGCCCGGGGCCGTTCTGGAAAACTTTTTTCCCGGGCGC